>NW_026536138.1:0-70166 GCF_028551555.1 Melozone crissalis
TATTCCTGGGAATTTTTGTTTTTCCCGGAAATATCCCGTTTTTTCCCTGGGAATCCCCCATTCTTCCTGGGAATTTTTGTTTTCCTTGGAATATCCCATTTTTCCTGGGAATTCTCTTTTTTCCTGGCAATATTCTTTTTTCCTGGGAATTCCTGTTTTCAAGGGTACACCAAATTTTTCCTGGGAATTCCCCATTTTTCCCTGGAATTTTCCTTTCTCCAGGGAATTCTCATTTTTTTGTGGGAACTCTCATTTTTTTACGCTGGAATACTCAGTTTTCCCTGGAATTCTCATTTTTTCCAGGGAATATCTCATTTCTCCTGGGAACACTCAGTTTTCCTGGGAATGCCAAATTTTGCTGGAAATCCCCCCATTTTTCTGGGAATACCCCATTTTTCTTCTGGAAATCCCCATTTTTTTCCTGGGAATTCTTGTTTTTCCTGGAAAATACTCAGGTTTTGCTGGTAATCCCCTGTTTTCCCTGGGAATTTTTGTTTTTCCTTGGAATATCCATTTTTCCTGGAATTCTCATTTTTCCAGGGAATTCTCAGTTTTCCTAGGAATACCTGTTTTTCCAGGAAATCCCCCATTTTTCCTGGTAATCCCCCCATTTTTCCTGGAAACCCCCAGGTTTTTCTGGGAATCCCAATTTTTTTCTGGAAATTCCCCATTTTTCCAGGGAATTCTCATTTTTCCTAGGAATACCCGTTTTTCCTGGAAATCCCCCATTTTTCTTTGGAATCCCCCCATTTTTTCCTTGGAATATCCATTTTTTCCTGGGAATTCTCATTTTTCCCAGGCGGATGCTCTGCCTCAGGATGGAGTCCCAGTGATCCCACTTGGAAAATTCCAGAATTTCCCCCCAGAGCTGCGGGATTTGGGATGAGATCCCAGCCCAGGACAGCTCAAAATTCCCAAAAAAAAAGCCCTCAAATTCCTGTAAAAACCACCTCAAAATTCCCAAAAAATCACTTCAAATTCCTGAAAAAAACCCCTCAAATTCCCAAAAAATCCCCTCTAATTCCCAAAAAATCCCCTCAAAGTGGCCCCAAAAAAAACACCTCAAATTCCTGAAAAAAACACCTGAAATTTCCCGAAAAATCCCATCTCAAATTCCCAAAAAAAACCACCTGAAAATTCCTGAAAAACCCACCTCAAATTCCCAAAAAACCACCTCAAAATTCCCAAAAAAAAGCCCTCAAATTCCTGTAAAAACCACCTCAAAACTCCAAAAAAAACCCCCTCAAATTCCTGTAAAAACCACCTCAAAATTCCCAAAAAAACACTTCAAATTCCTGAAAAAAACACCTCAAAATTCCTGAAAAACCCCACCTCAAGATTCCCTAAAAAACCCACCTCAAAATCCCCCAAAAAAAGACTTCAAAATTCCATTGAAAGACCTCAAAATTCCTCAAAAAACCACCTCAAATTCCTGAAAAAAACGCCTCAAAATGCCCCAAAAAACCACTTCAAATTCCTGAAAAAAAAACACCTGAAAATTCCTGAAATAAAAACCTTAAATTCCCAAAAAAACCCTCAAATTCCTGAAAAAAACACCTGAAAATTGCTGAAGAAACAACTCAAAATTCCCCAGAAGAAGACCTCAAAATCCCCTACAAAACACCTCAGAATTCCCAAGAAAAATCACCTCAAAAATCCCTTCAAGACTTCAAAACTCCCGAAAAAACGCCCCAAAATTCCCTAAAAAACACCCTCAAAATCCCCTAAAAAACACCTCAAAAATCTCCCAATAGAAGACCTCACGATTCCATAAAAAAGCACCTCAAAATTCCCTAAAAACAAACCTCAAAACCCGTAAAAAACACCTCCAAAATCCATTCAAAATCCCTCAAAATTCTGTAAATAAACCCTCAAAATTGCCTAAAAAACAGCTCAGAATCCCGAATAAATACATCAAAATTCCCTAAAAAATGCCCTAAAACCCCTAAAAATCACCTCCAAATCCATTAAAAAAAGGAAAATTCCCTTAAAAAAGCCCTGAAATTCCCCTTAAAGAACCCCTCCAAATTCCCTTAAAAAGTACCCCAAAATTCCCTAAAAAAGACCTCAAAACTCCTGAAAATTCCCTAAAAAACACCTGCAAATTCCCTAAAAAATGCCCCAAAATTCCTTTAAAAAAATCTCTAAATTCCCAAAAAACACCTCAAAACCCCCTAAAAAGCACCCCCAAATCCCCTAAAAAAACGCCTCAAAAATCCCTTCTAAAAAAAACCTGAAAAATTCCCTAAAAACCACTTCAAAAATCCATTTTAAAAACCCCTGAAAATCCTCTCTAAAAACCTCAAAAACCCATTAAAAACACCTCAAATCCCCTAAAAAACACCTCAAAAATAAATTTTAAAAACCCCCGAAAATTCCCTTAAAATCCCCCAAAAATCCATTTAAAAAAAACCCTGAAAATCCTCTCCAAAAACCTCAAAAGCCCATTAAAAACACCTCAAAATTCCCTTAACGAACCCCCCTCAAATCCCCTAAAAAACGCCTCAAAAATAAATTTTAAAAACCCCTGAAAATTCCCTTAAAACCCCCCAAAAATCCATTTTTAAAAACCCCTGAAAATTCCCTTAAAACCCCCCAAAAAATCCATTTCTTAAAAACCCCTGAAAATTCCCTTAAAACCCCCCAAAAATCCATTTCTTAAAAACCCCTGAAAATTCCCTTAAAACCCCCCAAAAATCCATTTCTTAAAAACCCCTGAAAATTCCCTTAAAAACCCTCAAAACCAAATTTTCAAAAACCCCTGAAAATTCCCCTTAAAAACCCATTTTAAAAAACCCCAAAAATCCCCTTAAAAAGCACCCTAAAATCACCTTTAAAACCTTCAAAAATCCATTAAAAACCCCTCAAAACCCCTGAAAAAAACCCTCAAAAATCCCCTAAAACCCCTCAAAATTCCCCCAAAAAAATCCAGGCTATCCCCCCAGCTTTGGCTCCATCTCCCCTCTCCCTTCTTTGGGAATATCCCGGGATAAATTCGGATATTTTTATTTCCAACCTCTCCCCCCTTAAATCTTTCCGTGCTGCTTTTCCTGCCCGCGGCACCAAAAACTTTCCCGGTGCCGATCCAAGATTCCTGGCGTGCTCCTGGCTCGGGCAGGGCCGATCCCGGCCCGGCCTCGCGCTTTGGCAAATCCCGTTTTCCATTCCCTTCTCTTTCCTTGGAATTCTGCCCTTCCTTCCTTGGCTTGGAGGAACCCGCCGCTGCTCGCCGCCTTGGGAGCGTTCCCGGGATCGTGGGGGGCTCCAAACCGGGAATTCCTGGGGGCCAGGGGGGCAGGGAAATTCCATCCCAAAATCTCAATTTTTTCCATGGGGGAGCCATTCCGGTCATTCCCTGAATCCTGATCCCGCTTTTCAAACCATTCCCTGAATCCCTGACCCTGCTTTTCCAACCATTCCCTGAATCCTGATCCCGCTTTTCCAACCATTCCCTGAATCCTGACCCTGCTTTTCCAATCATTCCCTGAATCCTGATCCCGCTTTTCAAACCATTCCCTGAATCCTGACCCTGCTTTTCCAACCATTCCCTGAGTTCTGAACCCAATCCCCTCTTTTCCAACCATTCCCTGAAACTTGATCCCACTTTTCCAACCATTCCCTGAATCCTGACCCTGCTTTTCCAATCATTCCCTGAGTTCTGAACCCAATCCTGCTTTTCCAATAATTCCCTGAATTCTGACCTCAAATCCCACTTTCCTAGTCATTCCCTAAATCCTGATCCAAATCCCACTTTTCCAATCATTCCCTGAATCCTGATCCCGCTTTTCCAACCATTCCCTGAATCCTGACCCTGCTTTTCCAACCATTCCCTGAGTTCTGAACCCAATCCCTCTTTTCCAACCATTCCCTGAAACTTGATCCCACTTTTCCAACCATTCCCTGAATCCTGACCCTGCTTTTCCAATCATTCCCTGAATTCTGAACCCAATCCTGCTTTTCCAATAATTCCCTGAATTCTGACCTCAAATCCCACTTTCCTAGTCATTCCCTAAATCCTGATCCAAATCCCACTTTTCCAATCATTCCCTGAATCCTGATCCCACTTTTCCAACAATTCCCTGAATTCTGACCTCAAATCCCACTTTTCCAGTCATTCCCTAAATCCTGAACCCAGTCCTGCTTTTCCAACCATTCCCTGAATCCTGACACAAATCTCACTTTTCAAATAATTCCCTGACTCCAAATCCCCCTTAGGAGGCCTGGATTCCCTGGGAATTCCATCCCAAAATCCCAATTTTTCCATGGAAGCCATTCCGGTCATTCCCTGAATCCTGATCTCGCTTTTCCAACCATTCCCTGAATTCTGAATCCAATCCTGCTTTTCCAATAATTCCCTGAATTCTGACCTCAAATCCCACTTTTCCAACCATTCCCTGAATCCTGATCTCGCTTTTCCAATAATTCCCTGAATCCTGACCCCAATCCCACTTTTGAAGTCATTCCCTGACTCCCAATTCCCCTTTGGCAGCCGTGGATTCCCTGGGAATTCCATCCCAAAATCCCAATATTCCATGGGAAGCCATTCCAGTCATTCCCTGAACCCTGACCCCACTTTTCCAACCATTCCCTGAATCCTGACCCAATCCCACTTTTCCAATCATTCCCTGAATCCCAATCTCCCCTTTGGCAGCCCCAGATTCTCTGGGAATTCCATCCCAAAATCCCAATTTTCCATGGGAAGCCATTCCCTGTTTCCCATCCCAATCCCCTCTGCAGCTCTCCCAGCAATCCCCTGGAAAAGGCTCTGGAATTCTCCTCTGCAATTTCCCTTTTCTTCCCAGAATTTGGGGAAAACGAGGGGATTTTGGGCTCCCAGGGAATGGGGAGGATTCTCCTCAATCCCAAACCTTGGGAATCCCGGATGAGAGGGGAAAAATCCGGGATAAGGGGGTGGGAATGGGGTGGGAATGGAGGGGATTTCAGGGATGATCCCATTGCCATAGGGCAGCTCCTGCTATTCCAGCCCTGGGGCAGCCTCGGATTCTCTGGGAATTCCATCCCCAAATCCCAATTTTCCATGAGAAGCCATTCCCTGTTTCCCATCCCTACACCTGCATCCCAAATCCCTCTGCAGCTCTCCCAGAAATCCCCTGGAAAAGGCTCTGGAATTCTCCTGGCACAGCAGCAAGCAGGGAATCTGAAATTTCCCTTTTCTTCTCAGAATTGGGGCAAAACGAGGGAATTTTCCTCCCATTTCTGATCCCAGTTTGGGCTCCCAAGGATGGGGAGGATTCTCCTCAATCCCAAACCTTGGGAATCCCAGGATGGGAGGGAAAAATCCGGGATAAGGGGGTGGGAATGGAGGGGATTTCAGGGATGATCCCGTTCCGTGGGGCAGCTCCCGTTATCTCGGGATGTTCCCAGGGATCCCTCTTTGGCAGCCCCGGCTTCTCTGGGAATTCCATCCCAAAATCCCAATTTTCCATGGGAAGCCATTATTCCGTTTCCCCATCCCTCCACCTACACCTCAATCCCCTCTGCAGCTCTCCCAGAAATCCCCTGGAAAAGGCTCTGGAATTCTCCTCTGCAATTTCCCTTTTCTTCCAGAAATTGGGGCAAAACGAGGGAAATTTGAGGTCCCAAGAATGGGAAGGATATTCCTCAATCCCAAACCTTGGGAATCCCAGGATCAGAGGGAGAAATCTGGGATAGGAGGGGTGGGGAATGTGGGAATGTGGCTGGGGTGGGATTCCCTGGGAATTCCCAGGATTTTCACCCCATCCCAAGCTCCACGTTCCCAGGATTTTCACCCCATTCCCATCCCACCCCAAACTCCACATTTCCCCAGGATTTTCACCCCCATTCCACATTCGGAATGGTGGGAATGGAGGGGATTTTAGGGATGATCCCATTCCCAAGGAACACCTCCTGCTATTCCATGGATCCCCCTTAGGCAGTCCCGGATTCTCTGGGAATTCCATCCCAAAACCCCAATTTTCCACGAGAAGCCTGAATTCCCGGATTCTCTGGGAATTCCATCCCAAAACCCCAATATTCCACGAGAAGCCACTCCCTGCTTCCCATCCCTCCACTGCACCCCAAACCCCTCTCCATCTCTCCCAGAAAAACCCTGGAAAAAACCCTGGGATTCTCCTGGCACTCCCAGCTCCATTCCCGAGGAGTTTTCCAGGACAGGCCCGAACTGGGAGCCCCGAGGCTCCGAGGGCTCCGTGGCCACCCCGGGCTCGGCACCGGGGGCCCCGCAGCCGCCCGCCGCTTCCGGAGGAGCCGCCGGAATTCCAGACCCCCCTTGCCGAGGCCCTCGGGAAGAGCCTCCCTCCCTCCCTCCCTCCCTCTCAAGCAGCAGCAGCAGCAGCGCTCCCGTTCGGAGCAGGCTCCGCTCGTTAAAGTTATGGATGGAAAAGGGAAAAAAAATAACACAAAAAAAAAAAAAAAAAAAAAAAAAGGGAAAAGCTCCGGAGGGAGCGGGGGGAGGAGGGGGGGATGAACAATGGGATAATAACCGGGATAATACTGGGATAAAACCCGGGATAACACCCGGGATAACAAGCGGGATAATAACCGGGAGGGGGGTAACGGGACCGGGAGTGCCCCAGGCTGCCCCAGTTCCCCCGTCCCCGGGGTTTCCCAGCTGCTTCCAATCCCGGGAGCCGCGGCCAGCTGGGATCGGCATCAAAGGAGCCGCTCCCGGCGGGATCGGGGCTGGAGCGGCCCCCCGCGTCCCTCCCGGGGGGCTGCACCTGCAGCCGCAGCCCACGGGGCCGGGGGTTTTATCCCTCAGCCCACGGATCCATGGATCCATCCCTCAGCCCACGGCGCCGCGGGTTTTATCCCTCAGCCCACGGATCCATGGATCCATCCCTCAGCCCATGGATCCATGGATCCATCCCTCAGCCCACGGCGCCGCGGATTGTATCCCTCAGCCCACGGATCCATGGATCCATCCCTCAGCCCACGGATCCATGGATCCATCCCTCAGCCCACGGATCCATGGATCCATCCCTCAGCCCACAGATCCATCCCCAATCCATGGATCCATTCCTCACCTTACAGCCACAGATCCAGCCCTCAGCCCACGGATCTGGGGATTCATCTTTCATCCCTCACCCCCACAGATCCATGCATCCATCCCTCATCCCACAGGCACGGGTCCATCCCTCACCCCACAGATCCATGCATCCATCCCTCATCCCACAGGCACGGGTCCATCCCTCAGCCCACGGATCCATGGATCCATCCCTCACCCCACAGGTCCATCCCCAATCCACGGATCCATCCCTCACCCCACAGGTCCATCCCCAATCCATGGATCCATCCCTCACCCCACAGATCCATCCCCAGTCCATGGATCCATTCCTCACCCTACAGCCACAGATCCAGCCCTCAGCCCACGGATCTGGGGATTTTATCCCTCATCCATCACCCCACAGATCCATCCCCAATTCATGGATCCGTCCCTCAGCCCACAGAGCCGTGGGTTCATCCCACATCCCACAGTCACGGCTCCAACGGGTCCATCCCTCACCCCACAGATCCGTGGATTTTATCCCTCATGCCTCACCCCACAGCCACGGATCCGTCCCTCATCCCTCACCCCACAGATCCATGGGTCCATCCCTCAGCCCACAGAAACATGGATTCATCCCTCACCCCACAGATCCATGGGTCCATCCCTCATTCCCCACCCCACAGATCCACAGACCCATCCCTCAGCCATGGGTCCATAGGTCCATCCCTCATTCCTCACCCCACAGCCACGGGTCCATCCCTCATCCCACAGCAATGGGTCCCATCCCCCACCCCACAGATCCATGGATCCATCCCCCACCCCACAGATCCATGGATCCATCCCTCACCCCACAGCCACAGATCCATTCCACAGCCACGGATCCATGGGTCCATCCCTCATTGTTCATCCATGGGTCCATCCCTCATTCCCCACCCCACAGCCACGGGGCCATTCCACAGCCATGGATCCATCCCACAGATCCGTGGGTCCATCCCTCAGTCACGGGTCCACGGATCCATCGCTCATCCCTCACCCCCACAGCCATGGGTCCATCCCTCACCCCACACATCCACAGACCCATCCCTCACCCCACAGCCATGGATCCATCCCTCACCCCACACATCCACAGACCCATCCCTCACCCCACAGCCATGGATCCATCCCTCACCCCACACATCCACAGACCCATCCCTCACCCCACAGCCATGGATCCATCCCTCACCCCACACATCCACAGATCCATCCCTCACCCCACAGCCATGGATCCATCCCTCACCCCACACATCCACAGACCCATCCCTCACCCCACAGCCTTGGGTCCATCCCTCACCCCACAGCCACGGATCCATCCCTCACCCCCACACATCCACAGACCCATCCCTCACCCCACAGCCATGGGTCCATCCCTCACCCCACACATCCACAGATCCATCCCTCACCCCACAGCCATGGGTCCATCCCTCACCCCACAGCCACGGGTCCATCCCTCACCCCCACACATCCACAGACCCATCCCTCACCCCACAGCCATGGATCCATCCCTCACCCCACACATCCACAGACCCATCCCTCACCCCACACATCCACAGATCCATCCCTCACCCCACAGCCATGGGTCCATCCCTCACCCCACACATCCACAGACCCATCCCTCACCCCACACATCCACAGATCCATCCCTCACCCCACAGCCATGGGTCCATCCCTCACCCCACAGCCATGGGTCCATCCCTCACCCCACAGCCATGGATCCATCCCTCACCCCACAGCCATGGATCCATCCCTCACCCCACAGCCATGGATCCATCCCAACAGCCACAGGTGCATGGATCTATCCCTCCTCATCCCTCACCTCACAGCCATGGATCCATCCCACAGATCCACGGATCCATCCCACAGATCCATGGATCCATCCCTCATCCCACAGATCCATGGATCCATCCCTCAGCCACAGATCCACAGATCCATCCCACAGATCCATGGATCCATCCCTCATCCCACAGATCCATGGATCCATCCCTCATCCCACAGATCCACGGATCCATCCCACAGCCATGGATCCATCCCTCATCCCACAGATCCATGGATCCATCCCACAACCATGGATCCATCCCTCAGCCCACAGCCATGGATCCACAGATACATTTCTCATCCATGGATCCATCCTTCATCCACGGATCCATCCCTCACCCCACAGCCATGGGTCCATGGATCCATCCCTCATCCACAGATCCCTCCCCAATCCATGGATCCATCCCTCACCCCACAGCCATGGGTCCATGGATCCATCCCCAATCCATGGATCCCTCCCCAATCCATGGATCCATCCCTCACCCCACAGCCATGGGTCCATGGATCCATCCCCAATCCATGGATCCATCCCTCATCCACAGATCCATTTCTCATCCATGGATCCATCCCTGATCCACAAATCCATCCCCAATCCATGGATCCACCCCCTTCTCCCGCTCTCCATCCTGGCCTCAGGAAGGATTTTTCTGGAGTTTCCCCGCCAGCATTCCAAGGGGTTTAGGAAAACAGGGCCCTGCTGCCCCCCAGGAGCCAATCCAAGGGGGATTTTTGGGATCTGGCGGATCCCGGGATCATGGAGTGCCCTGGCCGGGAAGGGAAGGGCCATGGGAACAGCTTTTCCAAGGAAAAGAGCCGAGGGAAGCCGAGCTCCAGCCAGGGGGGAACCGGGAGCAGCTGGGGTGGGATTGGGATTGGAAAAGGTCCTTAGGGTAGAATAAAGGCATAATGGGATAGGATTGGATCCATAGGATGGGATGAGATCCATGGGGTGAAATGGGATCCATAAGATGGGATCCATGGGGTGGGATCCATGGGGTGGGATGGAATGAGATCCATGGGGTGAAATGGGATCCATAAGATGGGATCCATGGGGTGGGATCCATGGGGTGGGATGGAATGAGATCCATGGGGTGAAATGGGATCCATAAGATGGGATCCATGGGGTGGGATCCATGGGGTGGGATGGGATCCACAGGATGGTTGCATAGGACGAGATGGGATGGGATCCATAGGATGGGATGGGATCCATAGGATGGGATCCATAGGATGGGATGGGATCCACAGGATGGATACGTAGGATGGGATCCATAGGATGGGATCCATAGGATGGGATGGGATCCACAGGATGGATACGTAGGATGGGATCCATAGGATGGGATCCATAAGATGGGATGGTATCCATAGGATGGGATCCATGGGGGTGAGATCCACAGGATGGGATGGGATCCATAGGATGGGCTGGGATGGGATCTATGGGATGGGATGGAATGGGATGGGATTGGATGGGATCCATAGACTGAGATCCATAGGATGGGATGGGCTCCATAGGATGAGATGGGATGGGATCCATGGGATGGGATGGGATGGGATGGGATCCATAGACTGAGATCCATAGGATGGGATGGGCTCCATAGGATGAGATGGGATGGGATCCATGGGATGGGATGGGATGGGATGGGATCCATGGGATGGGATGGGATGGGATCCATAGGATGGGATCCATAGGAGGGGAATGGGATTTATAAGTTGGGATGGGATCCATGGGATGGGATCCATACCATGGGATGGGATGGGATGGAATCCACAGGATGGTACAGAATCCGTAGGATGGCTTGGGATCCGTGGGATGGGATGGGATGAGATCCATAAGAGAGGATCCATAGGATAGGATCAGACCCATAGAATGGGATCCATGGGATGGGATGGAATGGGATGGGATTCAAGGGATGGGATAGGAAGAGATTCATGGGATGGGACAGGATGGGTTGGGATCCACAGGATGGGATGAGATCTGTAAGATGGGATCCAGAGAATGGGATGTGATCCACAGGATGAGATGGGATCCATAGGATGGGATCCGTGGGATGGGATGGGATGAGATCCATAGGATGGATCCATAGGATGGGATGGGATGGGATGGGATGGGATGGGATGGGATGGGATGGGATGAGATGGGATGGGATGGGACGAGATCCATGGGATGAGATCCATAGGATGGATCCATAGGATGGGATGGGATCCATAGGATGGGATCCATGGGATGGGATGGGATGAGATCCATAGGATGGATCCATAGGATGGGATGGGATGGGATGGGATGGGATGGGATGAGATCCATGGGATGAGATCCATAGGATGGATCCATAGGATGGGATGGGATCCATAGGATGGGATCCATGGGATGGGATGGGATGAGATCCATAGGATGGATCCATAGGATGGGATGGGATCCATAGGCTGGGATCCATAGGATGGGATGGAATCCATAGGATGGGATGGGATCCATGGGATGGAATTGGGATTGGGATGGCATTCAGAAGATGGGATCTGTGGGATGGGATGGGATGGGATGGAATGGGATCCAAGGGATGGGATGGGATGGGATCCCTAGGATGAGATGGGATCCATAAAATGGGATGGGATCCATAGGATGGGATATGTAAGATGGGATTCAGAAGATGGGATCCATGGGATGGGATGGGACGGGATGAGATCCATAGGATGGGATGGGATCCATAGGATGAGATGGGATGGGATCCATGGGATGGTATCCACAGGATGGGATGGGATTGGGATGGGATCCACGGGATAACGGGATGGAGGGAGGGAAGCGGGGCCGGGAGCGGGGCCGTGGCCTCTGGCAGCCGCCGGAGCGGCAGCGGGAGCCGGGAAAAGCCATTCCAGGGATTTGGCTGCGGAGCAAAGCCACGGCCACGCTCCGGGAGCTGGACACGCTCCAGGGATCTGGACACATTCCAGGGATCTGGAGGAGTTCCAGGGATCTGGACAGGTTCCAGGGATCCGACCCTTGGCTCCGGACACGCTCCAAAGCTCCGGCCCTTCATTCCCAAACTCTCCAGGGATCTGGACACGTTCCAGAGGTCCGGCCCTCTGCTCCCAACACGCTCCAAAGATCCAAACTTTGGCTCCCAACGCGTCCCAGGGATCAGCCCTTTGCTCCCAAACACATTCCAGGGATTTGGATCACTCAGAGATCCGACCCTTGGCTCCAGAATTCCAGCCCTGAGTTCCCAAACATTCCGGAATTCCAGCCCTGTATTCCCAAACATTCCAGAATCCCAGCCCTTGGCTCCAGGGATCCACCCCAGATCCAGACAGACTCCAGAATTCCAGCCCTGCATTCCCAAACACACTCCAGAATTCCAGCCCTGCATTCCCAAACACATTCCAGGATCCAGCCCTGCATTCCCAAACACATTCCAGGATCCAGTCCTGCATTCTCAAACACATTCCAGGATTCCGGCCCTGTATTCCCAAACACACTCCAGAATTCCAGCCCTGTATTCCCAAACACATTCCAGGATTCCGGCCCTGTATTCCCAAACACACTCCAGAATTCCAGCCCTGTATTCCCAAACACATTCCAGGATTCCGGCCCTGTATTCCCAAACACACTCCAGAATTCCAGCCCTGCATTCCCAAACACATTCCAGGATCCAGCCCTGCATTCTCAAACACATTCCAGGATTCCGGCCCTGTATTCCCAACTATGGAATCCTGTCCATGGGATCCTGGAGAGGGATCCTGGCCATGGAATTCTGTCCATGGAATTCTGGCCTTGGGATCCTGGAAAGGGATCCTGGCCATGGAATTCTGTCCTTGGGATCTTGGCCATGGAATCCTGGCCTTGGGATCCTGGCTATGGAATCCTGTCAATGGGATCCTGGCCACGGAATTCCGGGTTTGGGATCCTGTAGAGGGATCCTGGCCATGGAATTCTGGCCTTGGGATCCTGGAAAGGGATCCTGGCCCTGGAATCCTGTCCATGGAATCCTGGCCATGGAATTCTGTCCACGGAATTCTGTCCACGGAATCCTGGCCTTGGGATCTTGGCCATGGAATCCTATCCATGGGATCCTGGCTCTGGAATCCTGTCCATGGAATCATATCCATGAGATCCTTTCCAAGGGATCCTGGCCATGGGATCCTATCCATGGAATGCTGTCCATGGGATCCTGCCCATGGAATGCTGTCCATGGCATTCTGTCCACGGAATCCTGGCCTTGGGATCCTGGCCACGGAATTCTGGCCTTGGGATCCTGGACATGGAATTCTGGCCTTGGGATCCTGTCCATGGCATTCTGTCCATAGGAACCTATCCATGGGATCCTGGCTCTGGAATCCTGTCCATGGAATCATATCCATGGAATCCTGTCCATGGCGTTCTGTCCATAGGATCCCATCCATGGGATCCTGGCCACGGAATTCTGGCCTTGGGATCCTGGCCATGGAATTCTGGCCATGGGATCCTATCCATGGAATGCTGTCCATGGGATCCTGTCCATGGAATCCTGTCCCTGGAATGCTGGCCCTGGAATCCTGGCCATGGAATCCTGCCCTTGGAATGCTGTCCATGGGATCCGGGAGAGGGATCCTATCCATGGAATCCTGGCCATGGGATCCTGGCCATGGAATCCTGGCCTTGGAATCCTGGCCTTGGAATCCTGTCCAAGGGATCCTGTCCATGGGATCCTGGCCATGGGATCCTGTCCATGGAATCCTGGCCATGGGATCCTGGCCATGGAATCCTGGCCTTGGAATCCTGTCCAAGGGATCCTGGCCATGGAATCCTGGCCATGGGATCCTGGCCTTGGAATCCTGGCCATGGGATCCTGTCCATGGAATCCTGGCCATGGGATCCTGGCCATGGAATCCTGGCCATGGAATCCTGGCCATGGGATCCTGTCCATGGAATCCTGGCCATGGGATCCTGGCCATGGAATACTGGCCTTGGAATCCTGTCCATGGGATCCTGTCCATGGGATCCTGGCCATGGGATCCTGGCCATGGGATCCTGGCCATGGAATCCTGGCCATGGAATCCTGTCCATGGGATCCTGGCCATGGAATCCTGGCCTTGGAATCCTGTCCAAGGGATCCTGGCCATGGGATCCTGGCCATGGAATCCTGTCCAAGGGATCCTGTCCATGGGATCCTGGCCATGGAATTCTGTCCACGGAATTCTGTCCACGGAATCCTGGCCTTGGGATCTTGGCCATGGAATCCTATCCATGGGATCCTGGCTCTGGAATCCTGTCCATGGAATCATATCCATGAGATCCTTTCCAAGGGATCCTGGCCATGGGATCCTATCCATGGAATGCTGTCCATGGGATCCTGCCCATGGAATGCTGTCCATGGCATTCTGTCCACGGAATCCTGGCCTTGGGATCCTGGCCACGGAATTCTGGCCTTGGGATCCTGGACATGGAATTCTGGCCTTGGGATCCTGTCCATGGCATTCTGTCCATAGGAACCTATCCATGGGATCCTGGCTCTGGAATCCTGTCCATGGAATCATATCCATGGAATCCTGTCCATGGCGTTCTGTCCATAGGATCCCATCCATGGGATCCTGGCCACGGAATTCTGGCCTTGGGATCCTGGCCATGGAATTCTGGCCATGGGATCCTATCCATGGAATGCTGTCCATGGGATCCTGTCCATGGAATCCTGTCCCTGGAATGCTGGCCCTGGAATCCTGGCCATGGAATCCTGCCCTTGGAATGCTGTCCATGGGATCCGGGAGAGGGATCCTATCCATGGAATCCTGGCCATGGGATCCTGGCCATGGAATCCTGGCCTTGGAATCCTGGCCTTGGAATCCTGTCCAAGGGATCCTGTCCATGGGATCCTGGCCATGGGATCCTGTCCATGGAATCCTGGCCATGGGATCCTGGCCATGGAATCCTGGCCTTGGAATCCTGTCCAAGGGATCCTGGCCATGGAATCCTGGCCATGGGATCCTGGCCTTGGAATCCTGGCCATGGGATCCTGTCCATGGAATCCTGGCCATGGGATCCTGGCCATGGAATCCTGGCCATGGAATCCTGGCCATGGGATCCTGTCCATGGAATCCTGGCCATGGGATCCTGGCCATGGAATCCTGGCCTTGGAATCCTGTCCATGGGATCCTGGCCATGGAATCCTGGCCATGGAATCCTGTCCATGGGATCCTGGCCATGGAATCCTGGCCTTGGAATCCTGTCCAAGGGATCCTGGCCATGGGATCCTGGCCATGGAATCCTGGCCTTGGAATCCTGTCCAAGGGATCCTGGCCATGGGATCCTGGCCATGGGATCCTGGCCTTGGAATCCTGGCCATGGAATCCTGGCCATGGGATCCTGGCCATGGGATCCTGGCCATGGGATCCTGGCCTTGGAATCCTGGCCTTGGAATCCTGTCCAAGGGATCCTGGCCATGGGATCCTGGCCATGGGATCCTGTCCAAGGGATCCTGTCCATGGGATCCTGGCCATGGGATCCTGGCCATGGGATCCTGTCCATGGGATCCTGGCCATGGAATCCTGGCCATGGGATCCTGTCCATGGGATCCTGGCCATGGGATCCTGGCCTTGGAATCCTGGCCTTGGAATCCTGGCCATGGAATCCTGGCCATGGGATCCTGTCCAAGGGATCCTGGCCATGGGATCCTGGCCATGGGATCCTGGCCTTGGAATCCTGGCCATGGAATCCTGGCCATGGGATCCTGGCCATGGGATCCTGGCCATGGGATCCTGGCCTTGGAATCCTGGCCTTGGAATCCTGTCCATGGGATCCTGGCCATGGGATCCTGTCCATGGGATCCTGGCCTTGGAATCCTGTCCAAGGGATCCTGGCCATGGGATCCTGGCCTTGGAATCCTGGCCTTGGAATCCTGGCCTTGGAATCCTGTCCAAGGGATCCTGGCCATGGGATCCTGGCCATGGGATCCTGGCCTTGGAATCCTGGCCATGGAATCCTGGCCTTGGAATCCTGTCCAAGGGATCCTGGCCATGGGATCCTGGCCATGGGATCCTGGCATGCTTTGACCAGGAAGGGATTTCAGGGACCATCCCATTCCAACCATTCCATGGGCAGGGAACTTCCCAATATCCCAGACTGATCCAAGCTGTCCCAGGCCAGTGCCAGGGCTGGATCCCAGCCCAGGGAATGCTGGAAATGGTTTGGGAATTGCCGGGAATTGATTGGGAATTGCCAGGAATTAATTGTCTGGGAATTGCTGGGAATTGTTTGGGAATTGCCAGAAATCGTTTGGGAATTGCCAAGAATTAATTGTTTAGGAATTGCTGAGAATTGATTGGGAATTGCCAGGAATTAATTGTTTGGGAATTGCTGGGAATTGTTTGGGTAATTGTTTGGGAATTGAATTGCCAGGAATTAATTGTTTGGGAATTGCCAGGAATTGTTTGGGAATTGTTTGCAAATTGCTGGGAATTGTTTGGGAATTGCTGGGAATTGTTTGGGAATTGCCAGGAATTAATTGTTTAGGAATTGCCAGGAATTAATTGTTTGGGAATTGCCAGGAATTGTTTGGGAATTGTTTGCAAATTGCTGGGAATTGTTTGGGAATTGCTGGGAATTGTTTGGGAATTGCCAGGAATTAATTGTTTAGGAATTGCCAGGAATTAATTGTTTGGGAATTGCCAGGAATTGTTTGGGAATTGTTTGCAAATTGCTGGGAATTGTTTGGGAATTGCTGGGAATTGTTTGGGAATTGCCAGGAATTAATTGTTTAGGAATTGCCAGGAATTAATTGTTTGGGAATTGCTGGGAATTGTTTGGGAATTGTTTGGGAATTGCCAGGAATGGTCTGGGAATTGCCAGGAATTAATTGTTTGGGAATTGCTGGGAATTGTTTGGGTAATTGTTTGGGAATTGAATTGCCAGGAATTAATTGTTTGGGAATTGCCAGGAATTGTTTGGGAATTGTTTGCAAATTGCTGGGAATTGTTTGGGAATTGCTGGGAATTGTTTGGGAATTGCCAGGAATTAATTGTTTAGGAATTGCCAGGAATTAATTGTTTGGGAATTGCCAGGAATTGTTTGGGAATTGTTTGGGAATTGCCAGGAATGGTCTGGGAATTGCCAGGAATTAATTGTTTGGGAATTGCTGGGAATTGTTTGGGTAATTGTTTGGGAATTGAATTGCCAGGAATTAATTGTTTGGGAATTGCCAGGAATTAATTGTTTGGGAATTGCCAGGAATTGTTTGGGAATTGTTTGCAAATTGCTGGGAATTGTTTGGGAATTGCTGGGAATTGTTTGGGAATTGCCAGGAATTAATTGTTTAGGAATTGCCAGGAATTAATTGTTTGGGAATTGCTGGGAATTGTTTGGGAATTGTTTGGGAATTGCCAGGAATGGTCTGGGAATTGCCAGGAATGAATTGTTTAGGAATTGCTGGGAATTGTTTGGGAATTGTTTGGGAATTGCCAGGAATTAATTGTTTGGGAATTGCCAGGAATGAATTGTCTGGGAATTGTTTGGGAATGGTCTGGGGATGGCAGGGCAGTGCCGGGGCGGCCGCGTTGCGCCGGCAGCTCCGAGCCCTCGCTATCTCCCGGCCCTTGCCAGGGATTGTTTTGTTCCAGAGTTTTTCCAGGAATCCCAGCTCAGGCCGGAGCTGTTTTTTTGGGACGAGCTGTGCTGCTCCTGGATGAGGAGAGAGGAATCCAAACTGCCCTGAAATCCGGGAGGCCTGGGAGGGATCAGGGAGTGGGATTGGACTCCGAGATTCCCAAAGATCCCCTGGGAAGAGGCAGAGCCCTGGGATATGGAAAAGGAGGGTGGAATTCCCACAGGGAATTCCCACAGGGAAGCCTTTCCTGAGGGAAAATCCACGATTTTCCAGCTCTGGCTCCTTCCCAGGATGATCCTTGCCCTGCTCCTGCCTTTTCCCAGGAATTCCCAAAACTTCCTGGCTGGATTTGAACCCCTGGGATTTCCTGCTGGGGCTGGAATCCCAGGGATTATCCCACTGGGAATGGGATGACTCCCACATTTTCCCTCCTCCAAATCCCACCAAATCCCGCTTCCAGGTCCGGTTTTTCCAGATAAATCCATCCCAAAGGAATGGGATCAACCTGGATCTGGGATTATCTGGGTTTGGTTTTTTTCCCTGTGGATTTGATCCCATTTCGCCAAAGTTTGGGAGCGGCTCAGCAGCTCCTTCTGTTTTCCCTGCGAAAACCTTTAGGGAGCAGAACGCCACAGATGGAACCCTGGAATTCCAGAGGCTGGAAAAGCCCCGGGAGCCGCCCAACGCCAACCTTTCTCCAAGCCCTGGCCACATTCCCAAGCGCCACATCCACGGGGAACCCAATCCCCAGGGACGAGGGAATTCGTGCCAGGCAGGGAATCATTCCATCATTCCCAAAAACCCAACCTCGGGATAACCAATCCCACGCCCCGCTCGCCCTGCCACCTCCACGTCCCAGAAAAGTCGGGAAGACCGGGGAAGTGAGGGTGGCGGGGCGGTTTTCCAGCGGAATTTGGGGCTGTTTTTCCACTGGAATTTCCGGGCAGCTCCCGCTGGTGTCGGATCCACCCCCATGACGAGAGCTCCGAGGAATCCGAGCGGGCACCGGCGCCTCCGGAGCTCCCTCGGGATCCGGGCCTGGCACCGGAATACCCCTGGCCAGGAGCTCTCCGCATGGATTCCAGTCAAGGCAGCGCTCAAAAATTCCATCAAAATCCATTAAAAAAAAAAAAAAAAAAAAATCCATAAAAATCCACCCAAACAGAGGAACCCCCCCCTCCCCCTCCTTCCCAAAGTCTAAATCCGGCCTCGGCCGTCGCCACAGCAAAACCAGGAACCTTCCCAAAATATCTGCGGGATCATCCGAGCCAAAGCCATCCCAAAGTTTCCCCTCTGGATGCTCCCTGCCGGGCAGCAGGAGGAAATTCGGGATCCAGGAGTGGAAAAGAGATTTCCCCCAAAGTTTTCTGGCTGGGAATATTCCCGGGAATCGGGGCAGCAAATCCCCGAGTTTGTGGGGAACGATCCCGAGGAGCGGAACAGGCTCCGGCTGCCCCCGCACATTCCCAGAATCCGGAGCCTGATGAGGTGGGAGCCTGGAAAAGCAGCCAGGGATTCCGGCCGGGAGCGGCTCCAGGGCCCCCCGGATTGGGGTGGGAATGGGGTGAAAATCCTGGGAATGTGGAGTTTGGGATCGTGGTGAAAATCCTGGGAATGTGGAGTTTGGGATGGGATGGGATGGGATGGGATGGGATGGGATGGGATGGGATGGGATGGGATAGCAACAGGGTGAAAATCCTGGGAATGTGGAGTTTGGGGTGGGGTGGGAATCGGGGTGAAAATCCTGGGAATGTGGAGTTTGGGGTGGGGTGAAAATCCTGGGAATGTGGAGTTTGGGATGGGATGGGATGGGATGGGATGGGATGGGATGGGATAGGATGGGATGGGATGGGATGGGATAGCAACAGGGTGAAAATCCTGGGAATGTGGAGTTTGGGGTGCGGTGGGAATCGGGGTGAAAATCCTGGGAATGTGGAGTTTGGAATGGGGTGAAAATCCTGGGAATGTGGAGTTTGGGGTGGGGTGGGAATGGGGTGAAAATCCCATAATTTGTCCCCCTAACTTGGGATGGCAATGGGGTGAAAATCCTGGGAATGTTGAATTTGGGATGGGATGGGAATGAGGGAGATCCTGGGAATGTGGAGTTTGGGATGGAATGGGAATGTGGGAAAGTGACAACGGGAAAAGCGGGAATGGGGAATGGGAATGGGGATAATGGGGATGGGGAATGGGAATGGGGATGGGAAATGGGGAATGGGGAATGGGATAAAGGGAATGGGATAATGGGAATGGGGAATGGGAATGGGGAATGAGGGAACAGAATAATGGGAATGGGGAATGGGGATGGGGAATGGGAATAGGGAATGAGGGAACGGGATAATGGGAATGGGGATAATGGGATAATGGGAATGGGAATGGGAATGGGGAATGGGAATGGGGAATGGGAATGGGGATAATGGGAATGGGGAATGGGAATGGGGAATGAGGGAATGGGAATGGGGAGGGGATAATGGGATAATGGGGATGGGAATGGGGAATGGGGACGGGGAATGGGAATAGGGAATGAGGGAACGGGATAATGGGAATGGGGAATGGGGATAATGGGAATGGGAATGGGGAATGGGAAATGGGATAATGGGAATGGGAATGGGGATGGGGAATGGGAATGGCGATAATGGGGATGGGGAATGGGAATGGGGAATGGGGAATGGGAATGGGAATGGGAAATGTAAATGGGAATGGGAAATGGGAAATGGGAAATGGGAATGGGGAATGGGAATGGGGAATGGGAATGGGGATGAGAAACTGACAATGGGATAATGGGAACGGGGCAATGGGACAATGGGAATGGGAACAGGACAATGCAATAGTGGGAATGGGGATGGGATAATGGGAATGGGGATGGGATAATGGGAATGGGGATGGGATAATGGGAATGGGATAATGGAATAATGGGATAATGGGAAATGGAGAATGGGGATGGGGAATGGGAATGGGGAATGGGGAATGGGAATGGGAAATGTAAATGGGAATGGGGAATGGGGAATGGGAATGGGGAATGGGAATGGGAAATGTAAATGGGAATGGGGAATGGGAAATGGGAAATGGGAATGGGGAATGGGAATGGGGAATGGGAATGGGGAATTAATGGAGAAATTAATGAGGGAATGGTGGAATGGCAATCCCGACCCCCCGGAGCTCCCCATTCCCGAATTTCAGATGCAGAATTTGGGATAATTCTCCCCCCTCATTCTCCAGAACTTTTGGGAAGACATTCCAAACCCGGCCGGCAGCACGGAGCGGAAAAATTTCCAGGGGGGAGAGAAAAAAGCAGGAATATATAAAAAAAAAAAAAGCAGGAATAGATTTTAAAAAGCGGGAATGTAAAAAAGCAGGAATAAAACAAAAGCTGGGATATGAAAGAGCAGGGATATTTTAAAAAGCAAGGCAAAAGAAGTTAAAATATTAAAAAAGCAACGCAAATAAATAAGCAGGAATACAACAAAAAGAAGGAATACAAAAGAAGCAGGAATAAAAAAAGCAGGAATTAAAAAAAAAAAGCTGGAATGTAACAAAAGCAGGAATAAAGAAAAGCTGGAATAAAAAAAGGCTGGAATATATAAAAAAGGGGAGGAATATTTAAAAAAAACCCCAGGAATGCAACAAAAAGCAGGAATTAAAAAAAGGAGGAATATAAAAAAAGGAGGAATACAAAAAGGTGGAATACAAAAAGGTGGAATATAGAAATATAGAATATTAAAAAGTAGGAATATAACAAAAAGCAGGAATTTTAAAAAAAGGTGGAATATAAAAAAGCAGGAACATTTTAAAATAAAGGAATATAAAAAACAGCAGGAATATCAAGAATCAGGAATACAACAAATAGCAAGAATACAAAAAAGCAGGAATAAAAAAAGCCCAGGAACATTAAAAAGAATCTAAAATAAATTTTTAAAAAGCAGGAATATAACAAAGAGCAGGAGCATAAAAAACAGGAATAAAAAGAAAAAGACGGAATGTAGAAAAAAAAGCAGGAATAGAAAAAATCAGGAATATTTTTATAAAGCAGGAATGTAACAAAAAGCAGGAATTTTAAAAAGCAGGAATATAAAAAGAGGAGAAATATTAAAAAAGCAGGACTATTAAAAAAGGTGGAATATTTTAAAAAAGGTGGAATATTTTAAAAAAGCAGGAATATTAAGAAAAGCTGGAATATAAAAAACAAGCAGGAATAGAAAAAATCAGGAATATTTTTATAAAGCAGGGATGCGACAAAAAGCAGGAATATCACAAAAAGCAGGAATTCAAAAAGGCGGAATACATTAAAAAAGCACGAATCTAACAAAAAGCAGGAATACCAAAAAAAGCCAGAGTATAAAAAAGCAGGAATATTAAAAAAAGGTGGAATATATATTAAAAAAAAAAAAAAAAGTAAGAATATAAAAAAATCAGGGAAAGTTTCCGCTCGCTCCGGGTCATTCCAATGTTTTGGGTGATGTCATTCCTTCCACACGGAAAAAGCTTTTCCTGCCGAAATTGGGGAATTTAACCCTTTTCCTGCCGAAATTGGGAATTTAACCCTTCAAAATTGGGAATTTAACCCTTTTCCTGCCAAAATTGGGGAATTTAACCCTTTTCCTGCCCAAATTGGGAATTTAACCCTTCAAAATTGGGGAATTTAACCCTTTTCCTGCCCAAATTGGGAATTTAACCCTTCACAATTGGGAATTTAACCCTTTTCCTGCTGAAATTCGGGAATTTAACCCTTCAAAATTGGGAATTTAACCCTTTTCCTGCCCAAATCGGGAATTTAACCCTTCAAAATTGGGAATTTAACCCTTTTCTGCCAAAATTGGGGAATTTAACCCTTTTCCTGCCCAAATCGGGAATTTAACCCTTCACAATTGGGAATTTAACCCTTTTCCTGCCAAAATTGGGGGATTTAACCCTTTTCCTGCCCAAATCGGGAATTTAACCCTTCAAAATTGGGAATTTAACCCTTTTCCTGCCAAAATTGGGGGATTTAACCCTTTTCCTGCCCAAATTGGGAATTTAACCCTTCACAATTGGGAATTTAACCCTTTTCCTGCCCAAATTGGGAATTTAACCCTTCACAATTGGGAATTTAACCCTTTTCCTGCCCAAATTGGGAATTTAACCCTTCAAAATTGGGGAATTTAACCCTTTTCCTGCCCAAATTGGGAATTTAACCCTTTTCCTGCCCAAATCGGGAATTTAACCCTTCAAAATTGGGAATTTAACCCTTTTCCTGCCCAAACTGGGAATTTAACCCTTTTCTGCCAAAATTGGGGGATTTAACCCTTTTCCCTGCCCAAATTGGGAATTTAACCCTTCAAAATTGGGAATTTAACCCTTTTCCTGCCAAACTGGGGATTTAACCCTTTCCTGCCCAAATTGGGAATTTAACCCTTCAAAATTGGGAATTTAACCCTTTTCCTGCCCAAACTGGGGGATTTAACCCTTTTCCTGCCCAAATTGGGAATTTAACCCTTCAAAATTGGGAATTTAACCCTTTTCCTGCCCAAATTGGGGGATTTAACCCTTTTCCTGCTGAAATTCGGGAATTTAACCCTTTTCCTGCTGAAATTGGGGAATTTAACCCTTGCTGCTCCTTTAACCCTTTGTGGGGTGGCTGATCCCGGGGTTCCCCAAATTTTCCATCTCCCAGCCCCGGTTTTCCCCAAATTTCAGCCTCTCACTTTTCCCAATTTTCAGTCTCAGTTTTCCCCAAAATTCCAGCTCTGTTTTCCAAATTCCAGCTTCAGTTTTCCCCAAATTTCAGCCCCAGTTTTCTCATCTTTTCCCCCAAATTTCCAGCCCCATTTTTACCAAATTCCAGCCCTTTTATCCCACTTTTCAGCCTTGGTTTTCCACACTTTCACTCCCTTTTTTCCCTATTTTCAACTCCTTTTTCCCAAATTTCCAGCTCCTTCTCCCCCAAATTTCCAGTTCCAGTTTTCCCAAATTCCAGACCTTTTATCCCACTTTTCAGCCTTGGGTTTTCCAAATTTCAGCCCCTTTTTTCCCTATTTCCAGCTCCTTTTCCCCAGATTTTCAGCTCCTCTTCTCCCAAATTCCATCCTCAGTTTTCCCAAATTTTCAGCCCCACTTCCCTCAGATTCCACCCTTGGTTTTCCCAAATTCCAGCCCCAGTTTTCCCAAATTCCAGCCCTTTTATCCCAAATTTCAACCTCGTTTTCCAAAATTCCTGCCCCAGTCTTCCCAGATTCCAGATCTTTTATCCCAAATTCCAGCTTTAGCTTTCCCAAATTCCAGCCCCACTTCTCCCAAACTCCAGCCCTCTTATCCACTTTTCAGCCTCGGGTTTCCCAACTTTCAGCCCCTTTTTTTGCCAAATTTCCAGCCTTGGTTTTCCCAAATTTCAGCATCATTGTCCCAAATTCCAGTCCCACTTCTCCCAAATTCCAGCCCCATTTTTCTCAAAATTCCAGCCCTTTTATCCCACTTTTCAGCCTTGGGTTTCCCAACTTCAGCCCCTTTTTAACTATTTCTAGTTCCTTTTCCCCCAAATTCCAGCTCCTTTTCCCCCAAATTTCCAGCCCCAGTTTTCCCAAATTCCAGCCCTTTTATCCCATCTTTCAGCCTTGTTTTTCCAAACTTTCGCTCCCTTTTTTCCCTATTTTCAACTCCTTTTCTCCCTATTTCCAGCTCCTTTTTTCCCAAATTTTCAGCTCCTCTCCCCCAAATTTCCAGCCCCAGTTTTCCCAGATTCCAGCCCTTTTATCCCACTTTTCAGCCTTGGTTTTCCAACTTTCATCCCCTTTCCCCCTATTTCCAGCCCCTTTTTTCCAAATTTCAGCCTTGGTTTTCCCAACTTCCAGCCCTTTATCCCAAATTTCAGCCTCAGTTCTCCCCAAATTCCAGCCCCACTTTGCCCAAAACTCAGCCCAAGTTTTCCCAACTTTCAGCTCCTTTTTTCCTTATTTCCAGCTCCTTTTTCCCAAATTCCAGCCCCACTCCTCCCACATTCCAGCCTCAGTTTGCCCCAAATTTCAGCCCCAGTTTTCCCAAATTTCCAGCCCCAGTTTTCCCAAATTCCAGCCTTTTATCCCACTTTTCAGCCTTGGGTTTCCCAATTTCATCCAAATTTTCCAAATTCCAGCCCCACTTCTCCCAAAATTTCAGCCCTTCTTCTCCCGACTTCCAGCTCTTTTATCCCAAATTCAGCCTCAGTTCTCCCCAAATTTCAGCCTCACTTTTCCAATTTCCAGTCTCAGTTTCCCCAAATTTCAGCTCCTTTTTCCCTATTTCCAGCCCCTTTTTTCCCAAAATCCAGCCTCAGTTTCCCCAAATTTCAGCTCCTTTTTTCCAATTTCCAGCCTTGGTTTTCCCAAATTCCAGCACCACTGTCCCAAATTCCAGCTCCTTTCCCCCAAATTTCCAGCCCAGTTTTCCCAAATTCCAGCCCTTTTATCCCATCTTTCAGCCTTGGTTTTCCAAACTTTCAGTCCCCTTTTTCCCTATTTCCAGCCCCTTTTCTCCCAAATTTCCAAATAAACAAATTTATAAACACCCATGGATTTATCCAACAGGTGGGAAAAGTGTTTTTCCAAGTGGGAAAAGTCTGGAAAACTCCCATGGAATTCCAGATAAAGCCCCAAAGAAAACAGAGATTTGTGTGGAAAAGCAGGATCTGAAATGATGGAAAATGGAGAAAAGGGGGATTGAAATGATGGAAAAGAGGGAAAAGAGGGATTTGTGTGGAAAAGCAGGATCTGAAACGATGGAAAACAGGGAAAAGCAGGATCTGAAACGATGAAAACAGGGATTAGTGTGGAAAAGCAGGATCTGAAATGATGGAAAAGAGGGAAAATCAGGATTTGTGTGGAAAAGCAGGATGTGAAGCGATGAAAAACAGGGAAAAGCAGGATCTGAAACGATGGAAAATCAGGATTTGTGTGGAAAAGCGGGAACTGAAATGCTGGAAAATCGGGATTTGTGTGGAAAAGCAGGATCTGAATGATGGGAAATGAGGAAAAGGGGGATTGAAATGATGGAAAAGAGGGAAAAGAGGGATTTGTGTGGAAAAGCAGGATCTGAAATGATGGAAAACAGGGAAAAGCAGATCTGAAATGATGGAAAAGAGGGAAAATCAGGATTTGTGTGGAAAGCAGGATGTGAAGCGATGAAAAACGGGGAAAAGCAGGATCTGAAACGATGGAAAATCAGGATTTGTGTGGAAAAGCAGGATCTGAAATGATGGAAAACAGGGAAAGGGGATCTGAAATGATGGAAAAAGCTGGAAAATGGGAATCTGAAAATGATGGAAAACTGGGATGTGTGTGGAAAAGCAGGATCTGAAAGGCTGGAAAATCGGGATTTGTGTGGAAAAGCGGAACTGAAATGCTGAAAATCGGGATTTGTGTGGAAAAGCAGGATCTGAAATGATGGAAAACAGGGAAAAGCAGGATCTGAAACGATGGAAAAGCTGGAAAAGGGGGATTGAAATGATGGAAAAGAGGGAAAGAGGATTTGTGTGGAAAAGCAGGATTTGAAACGATGGAAAACAGGAAAAGCAGGATCTGAAATGATGGAAAACAGGGATTAGTGTGGAAAAGCAGGATCTGAAATGAAGGAAAAGAGGGAAAAGGGGGATTGAAATGATGGAAAAGAGGGAAAAGAGGATTTGTGTGGAAAAGCAGGATCTGAAATGATGGAAAACAGGGAAAAGCAGGATCTGAAACGATGGAAAACGAGGAAAAGGGGGATTGAAATGATGGAAAAGAGGGAAAAGAGGGATTTGTGTGGAAAAGCAGGACCTGAAACGATGGAAAACAGGGATTAGTGTGGAAAAGCAGGACCTGAAACGATGGGAAACGGGGAAAAGGAACAGCCTGGAGGGAATTTGTGGATGCGAGGAGGAAGAAAACCGGGATTAGTGTGGAAATTCGGGACGGGAGCCGTCGGAAGAGGCCGGGAGCCACGAGAGCCGCAGGATCCGAAAGGAGCGCGGGCAGAGGCTGGAAAAGCTGGAAAAGCTGGAAAAGGCCGGGATCCGATCCCGAGGAGAGGTTAAAAAAGCTGGAAAAGGCCGGGATGGGATCCCGGGAGAGGTTAAAAAGCTGGAAAAGGCCGGGATGGGATCCTGGGGAGAGGCTGGAAAAGCTGGAAAAGGCCGGGATGGGATCCCGGGAGAGGCTGGAAAAGGCCGGGATGGGATCCCGGGAGAGGCTGGAAAAG
The DNA here is from genome assembly GCF_028551555.1 of Melozone crissalis. Classification (NCBI taxonomy): domain Eukaryota; kingdom Metazoa; phylum Chordata; class Aves; order Passeriformes; family Passerellidae; genus Melozone; species Melozone crissalis. The sequence continues at coordinate 26,587 of NW_026536138.1, forward strand.
CTGGAAAAGGCCGGGATGGGATCCCGGGAGAGGCTGGAAAAGGCCGGGATGGGATCCCGACAGGGCCCGAGAGGGAGGGATCGGATTTCGGGATTTCGGGATTTCGGATTTCGGGATTGTCTTACACGGAAACACGGGGACAATAATGGGAATACCAACAGCGAGCTGCTGGAAATCCCGGATCAGACCCGGCCCCAAATCCGGCCGGGAGCGGCAGCGGGAGCGCCCCGGAGCCCTCGGGAATTCGGGATCGGGGAGGGCACGGCCAAGGAATTCCGGGGGGGTTTTGGGAATTCCAGGGGGTTTTGGGAATTCCAGGGGGTTTTGGGAATTCCAGGGGGTTTTTTCCAAGGGGTTTTGGGAATTCCAGGGGGTTTTGGGAATTCCAGGGGGTTTTTCCAGGGGGTTTTGGGAATTCCAGAGGGTTTTGGAATTCCAGGGGGTTTTTCCAGGGGGTTTTGGGAATTCCAGGGGGTTTTTCCAGGGGTTTGGGAATTCCAGGAGTTTTTTCCAGGGGGTTTGGAATTCATGGGGGTTTTGGGAATTCCAAGGGGTTTTGGGAATTCCAGGGGTTTTGGAATTCCAGGGGGTTTTTCCAGGGGGTTTGGGAATTCCAGGGGGTTTTTGGGAATTCCAGGGGGTTTTTCCAGGGGTTTTGGGAATTCCAGGGGGTTTTGAGAATTCAGGGGGTTTCAGAATTCCAAGGGGTTTTCGGAATTCCAGGGGGTTTTTCCAGGGGGTTTGGGAATTCCAGGGAGTTTTTCCAGGGGGTTTTGGGAATTCATGGGGGTTTTGGGAATTCAAGGGTTTTGGAATTCCAGGGGTTTTGGGAATTCCAGGGGGTTTTTCCAGGGGGTTTTGGGAATTCCAGGGGGTTTTTGGGAATTCCAGGGGATTTTTCCAGGGGGTTTTGGGAATTCCAGGGGGTTTTGAGAATTCCAAGGGGATTTCAGAATTCCAAGGGTTTTCAGAATTCCAGGGGGTTTTTCCAGGGGGTTTCGGAATTCCAGGGGGTTTCGGAGTTCCAGGGGGTTTTTTCCAGGGGGTTTGGGAATTCCAGGGGGCTTTGGGAATTCCAGGGGGTTTTGGGAATTCCAGGGGTTTTTCCAAGGAAAGGCAGAGCAGGGGGTGGGACATCCATCCCTGAGCCGAAAATCTGGGATGGGATCGGGGGATCCTTGGGATGGAGGGGAAATTGGATTGTGCCGGGTGGGAATGGATGGGAAAGGGGGAAATGGGGATGGAAAGTGGAAAATGGGGATGGAAAGTGGGGAAATGGGGTTGGAAAGTGGGGAAATGGGATGGAATTTGAGAAATTGGCTGGAATTTGGGAAAATGGGGCTGGAAACTGGGAAAATTTGGGCTGAATATTGCGGGAAATGGGGCTGAATACTGGGAAAACTGGGGATGGAAACTGGGGGAACTGAAGCTGGGAAAATTTGGGCTGGAAACTGGGAAAACGGGGCTGAAAATGGGGAAACTGGGGCTGGAAACTGGGAAAACTGGGGCTGGAATGTGGGAAAAATGGGGCTGAATACTGGGGGAAATGGGGATGGAATTTGAGAAAAACTGGGGCTGAAATTTGGAAAATGAGGCTGAAAACTGGGAAAACAGAGCTGAATACTGGGGGAAACGGGGCTGAAATTTGGGAAAATGGGCTGAATTTGGGAAAACGGGGCTGAATACTGGGGGAAATGGGGCTGGAAACTGGGGGAACTGGGCTGGAATTTGGGAAAAATGGGGCTGGAATCTTGGGGGAAATGGGGCTGGAAACTGGGAAAATGGGGCTGGAAACTGGTAAAAATGGGGCTGAATACTGGGGGAAATGGGGTTGGAAAGTGGGGAAACTGAGGCTGGAATTTGGGAAAATGGGACTGGAAACTGGGAAAACTGGGGCTGGAATGTGGGGAAAATAGGGCTGGAAACTGGGGGAAATGGGGATGGAATTTGAGAAAAACTGGGGCTGAAATTTGGGAAAATGGGCTGAATACTGGGGGAAATGGGGCTGGAAACTGGGGGAACTGAAGCTGGGAAAATGGGCTGGAAACTGGGAAAACGGGGCTGAATACTGGGGGAAATGGGGCTGGAATTTGAGAAACTGGGGCTGGGAACTGGGGGAACTGGGGCTGGAAGTTGGAAGGAGTGGGACTGGAAATTGGGGAAACTGAGGCTGGAAGTTGGGGGAAATGGAGCTGGAATCTGGAGAATCAGTGCTGAAAGCTGGGAAAACTGAAGGTGGGAAGTGGGAAAACCGGGACTGGAAGTTAGGAGAAGTGGGGCTGAAATGTGGGAAAACTGGGGCTGGGAACGGCAAAAAGGGGCTGAAATCCGGGAAAGTGGGCCTGAAATGTGGGGAAAACGGAGCTGGAATTTCAGAGGAACCAGGGCTCAAAGGTGGGAAACTGAGGCTGGAAGCTGGGGAAAATTGAGCTGGAATTTGGGAGAAGTGGGGCTGGAATTTGGGCAACCCTGGCAGGCTATTCCCTTACAAACCATTCCCTGTTTTTGGAGCTAAACCCATGAATTCCCACCCCCATGCTGTCACTATCCCATTCCCCATTCCCATTCCCCCATTCCCACTTCCAATCTCAACCTCAATCCCAACCCCTCATTCCCATCCCTAATCCCCCATTCCCAATCCCATCCATCCGCTCTCATTCCTAATCCCCATCTCCATTCCTGTTCTCAAAGCTCCATCCCTATCCAGCCGTCCTCATTCCCAATCCCTATTCCTATTTGCATCCCCATTCCCCCATCCCCATCCCCATTCCTGATTCCCATTCCCAATCCCTATTCCTAATCCCATTCCCAATTCCATCCAGTTGCTCTCTTTCCATTCCCAACCCCCCATTCCTATTCCCATATTCCCAATCCCATTATCCCATTCCCATTATCTCATTCCCAATCCCAATACCATTCCCCTTATCCCATCCCCATTCCCATTCCCAATCCCCATTCCCTTTCCATTCCCATCCTCCCCAATCCCCCATTCCTGATCCCCCATTCCCAATCCCTATTCCTATTCCCACTCCCATCCCCATCTCCATTCTTATTCCAAATCCCCCATTCTTAATCCATTCCCAATTCCATCCAGCTGCTCTCTTTCCCATTCCCAATCCCCTATTCCTAATCCCCCATTCCCATTCCCAATCCCAATCCCCATTATCTCATTCCCAATCCCATTATCCATTCCTCACTATCCCATTCCCCCATTTCCAATCCCCATTATCTCATTCCCGTTCCCCCATTCCCAATCCCATTATCCCAATCCCATTATCCCATTCCATTACCTCATTCCCATTCCCCATTCTTTTTCCCAGTCCCCCATTCCCATTATCCCATTGCCAATCCCATTCCTCCATTCTCAATCCCATTCCTCCATTCTCATTCACATTATCCTATTCCCCCATTTCCAATACCATTATCCCATTCCCATTGCCTCATTCCCATTCCCCCATTCCTTTTCCCGGTCCCCCATGCCCAATTCCATTATCCCATCCCATTATCATTCCCACTATCCCACTCCCAATCCCATTCCCCCATTCTCAATCCCATTATCCCATCCCCATTATCCCATCCCCATCCCCATTATCCCATCCCCATTCTCAATCCCATTATCCCATCCCCATTATCCCATCCCCATTCTCAATCCCATTATCTCATCCCCATTATCCCATTCCCATTCCCACTATCCCATTCCCATTATCCCATCCCCATTCTCAATCCATTATCCCATCCCCATTCTCAATCCCACTATCCCACCCCCATTATCCCATTCCCATTCCCACTATCCCATTCCCATTATCCCATCCCCATTCTCAATCCCATTATCTCATCCCCATTATTCCATTCCCATTCCCACTATCCCATTCCCCCATCCCCATTCCCCCGTTATCCCGGCACTCCCGTTCCCACTCCCGGGCCAGCCCGGCAGCTCCGCAGCACGCGCGGGGCCCCTCGGGCCACGCTCCGGCGGCTCGGGAAGCGCTGCCAGCGGCGCATTCCCGTTGTTCACCGCCCTGGAATTCTCCCCCTCCGCTCCTCCGCTGGCTCCGGCGCTCGGAGCTCCCGATCCCGCCGGGAGCCTCCCCCCCTCTACCCGGCCCCCGGCGCGGCTGCGGAGGAGGGAACGGCCTTGGAAGCGCCGCCGCCGAGCCCTCATCCATCCCTCCATCCATCCATCCATTATCCCGACATCTGGAATTGTCATTCCGGGAGGAAACGGAGCCCCCGGCCGCTTCCTCCCGCCGGCAGCCCCGGCACATCCATCTCCGCTCCGGCCGGGAATGGGAATGGGAGTGGGAATGCCGCCGCAGCGCCGGATGGGACCGGAGCGCGGCTCCGGCAGTACCGGGAGAGGGGTCAGAGCAGGGAGCGGGATCGGGATCCTTGGGGCACCGGGATTGGGATCTGGGCCAGCCCCAGGGAGCTCGGATTGGGATCTGGGCCAGCCTCGGGGCACCGGGATTGGGATCAGAGCAGGGAGCCGGGATTGGGATCAGAGCAGGGAGCCGGGATTGGGATCCCGGGGCAGCCCCAGGGCACCGGGAGCGAGATCTGTGCCAGCCCCGGGGCACCGGGACTGGGATCAGAGCAGGGAGCCGGGACTGGGACCCGGGCCAGCCCCGGGGCACCGGGAGCGAGATCTGTGCCAGCCCCGGGCACCGGGACTGGGATCAGAGCAGGGAGCCGGGACTGGGAGGGACCTGGGCCAGCCCCGGGGCACGCACCGGGACTGGGATCAGAGCAGGGAGCCGGGACTGGGACCCGGGCCAGACCCGGGCACCGGGATCGGGATCTGTGCCAGCCCCGGGGAGCTGGGATTGGCATCTGGGCCAGCCCCAGGGCAGCGAGATTGGGATCCGAGCAGGGCATCAGGACTGGATCCGGGGGCAGGCCCGGGGCATTGGCACCGGGAGCGGGGGCAGAGCGGGAAGACGGGATTGGGATCTGGCCAGCCCCGGGGGCGCCGGGATCGGGATCCAAGAACTTCCAGAGCACCAGGAGTGGGGTCAGAGGAGGGACTGGGATCTGTGCCATTCCAGGGAGCCGGGACTGGGATCTGTGCCAGACCGGGGCACCGGGAGCAGGAGCGGGGTCAGAGCAGGGAGCCGGGACTGGGAGCTGTGCCAGCCCAGGGAAGTGGGATTGGGATCCGTGCCAGCCCCGGGAGCCGGGATCAGCTCTGCACCATCGCAAAGACCCGGGACTGGCCCGGTGCCATCGCCGGGAGCCGGGCTCGCTCCCTGTCCCCCGCGGGGCCAGCAGGAGCCGGGATCAGCTCTGTCCATCCCTGTGACCCGGGACTGGCCCGGTGCCACAGCCGGGAGCCGGGATCAGCTCTGTCCATCCCTGTGACCCGGACTGGCCCGGTGCCACAGCCGGGAGCCGGGATCAGCTCTGTACAACTCCAAACACCCGAGACTGGCCGGTGCCACAGCGGGGAGCCGGGATCAGCTCTGCCCCACCCCTGTGACCCGAGTCTGGCCCTGTGCCACGGCCGGGAGCCGGGCTCGCTCCGTGTCCCCAGCGGGGGCCGGGATCAGTCTCTGTCCCATCGCTGTGACCCGGGACTGGCCCGGTGCCATCCCTATGACCCGGACTGTCTCTGTCCCAGCCCTGTGACCCGGGTCTGGCCCGGTGCCATCCCCGGCAGCCGGGCTCGCTCCGTGTCCCCCGCGGGGCCCGGGCCGGGAGCGCCGCCGCTGCCGCGGCCGTTTCTCCGCTGCGTTTCCCGGGCACGGGGCCAGGCGGCCGCGGCGGGAGGCGGCGGGAGCGGGGCCAGGACGGATCCGTGCGGAGCGCGGGGGCAATTCCCGGGGAAAGCGCTCCGGGGGCCGCTCCGGAGCCGCTCCAGCTTTTCCAGACCGGCTGCTGCTGCCGGCCTGCGACTGCAGGTGCCGGGGAAGCGCAGACGCCTCGGGATGCAGGGAATTCCGGGAGCGGATCCCGGATCCCTGCCCGGTCCGGATGGGGATCACCCGGGAATTCCATCCCAGCACCCCCACGGCCAGGAGTTCCTTCCCAAATCCCGGCTGAGCAAACAGGGATGAGTTGGGAATTGGGAGTTAACTGGAATCCTAAAACCATGGAATCCTATAAACCATGGAATCCTATAAACCATGGAATCCCTAACCATGGAATCCTATAAACCATGGAATCCTGAAACCATGGAATCTCAAACCATTGAATCCAAAACCATGGAATCTCAAAACCGTGGAATCCCAAAACCATGGAATCCTAAAACAATGGGATCCCAAACCATGGAATCCCAAAACCATGGAATCCCAAACCATGGAATCCCAAACCATGGAATCCTAAAACCACGGAATCCTATAAACCATGGAATCCCAAACCATGGAATCCCAAAACCATGGAATCCTAAAACAATGGGATCCCAAACCATGGAATCCAAACCATTGAATCCCAAAACCATGGAATCTCAAAACCGTGGAATCCCAAAACCATGGAATCCTAAAAACAATGGGATCCCAAACCATGGAATCCCAAACCATGGAATCCTATAACCATGGAATCCTAAAACCACGGAATTCTATAAACCATGGAATCCCAAAACCATGGAATCCCAAAACCATGGAATCCTAAAACAATGGATCCCAAACCAGGAATCCTAAAACCACGGAATCCTATAAACCATGGAATGCTATAAACCATGGAATCCCAAAACCATGGAATCCCAAACCATGGAATCCTATAAACCATGGAATCCTATAAACCATGGAATCCCGAAACCATGGAATCCCAAACCATTGAATCCTGAAACCATTGAATCCCAAAACCATGGAATCTCACAACCATGGAATCCTAAAACCATGGAATCCCAAACCATGGAATCCTGAAACCATGGAATCCTATAAACCATGGAATCCCAAACCATGGAATCCTATAAACCATGGAAATCCTATAAACCATGGAATCCAAAACCATGGAATACCAAACCATGGAATCCTATAAACCATGGAATCCTATAAACCATGGATCCCGAAACCATGGAATCCTATAAACCATGGAATCCTATAAACCATGGAATCCCAAACCATGGAATCCTATAACCATGGAATCCTATAAACCATGGAATCCCAAAACCATGGAATCCCAAACCATGGAATCCTATAAACCATGGAATCCTATAAACCATGGAATCCCGAAACCATGGAATCCCAAACCATTGAATCCTGAAACCATTGAATCCCAAAACCATGAATCTCACAACCATGGAATCCTAAAACCATGGAATCCCAAAACCATGGAATCCTGAAACCATGGAATCCTATAAACCATGGAATCCCAAACCATGGAATCCTATAAACCATGAATCCTATAAACCATGGAATCCCAAAACCATGGAATCCCAAACCATGGAGTCCTATAAACCATGGAATCCTATAAACCATGGAATCCCAAACCATGGAATCCTATAAACCATGGAATCCTATAAACCATGGAATCCCAAACCATGGAATCCCAAAACCACGGAATCCTATAAACAATGGAATCCCAAACCATGGAATCCCAAAACCACGGAATCCTATAAACCATGGAATCCCAAAACCATGAAATCCCAAAACCATGGAATCCTATAAACCATGGAATCCCAAAACCACGGAATCCCAAAACCATGGAATCCCAAAACCATGGAATCCTGAAACCATGGAATCCTATAAACCATGGAATCCTATAAACCATGGAATCCCAAAACCATGGAATCCCAAAACCATGGAATCCTATAAACCATGGAATCCCAAAACCATGGAATCCCAAACCATGGAATCCTATAAACCATGGAATCCTATAAACCATGGAATCCCAAAACCATGAAATCCCAAAACCATGGAATCCTATAAACCATGGAATCCCAAAACCATGGAATCCTGAAAGCATGGAATCCTAAAACCAAGGATTTATGGAAGGGGTTTTGGGGTGGAAAGGATTTTAGGGATGATCCCATTCCCATGGGGCAGCTCCTGCTCTCCTGGGATGCTCCAGCCATGGAGCAGCCCCAAATTCTCTGGGAATTCCAGCCCAAGCAGGAATTCCTTCCCAAAATCCCACAAATTCAGGGGAAAGCCAAGCCTGGGGGAATTTGGGAGCATCCCAAGGTGATCCTGGGTGGAATTTCTGCCATGGAAAACAGGGAATGACACCAGGACACCCCCAGGGATGGCAGAGCCTCCTCCACCAAAATTCCAGCAAAATTCCATGATCCCACATCCACGGGAATGGGAATTTCCAGCCCTTTCCAGGGGGAATATTCCCAAAAATCCCAAAAGCCACAATCCCAAGGATTTATCCCACTGGGAATGGCAATTCCAGCCCTTTCCAGGGGGAATATTCCCAAAAATCCCAAAAGCCACAATCCCAAGGATTTATCCCACTGGGAATGGCAATTCCAGCCCTGGACAGCCTTTTCCAGGGGGAATATTCCCAAAAATTTCCCCTCCAAGGCACTGCCTGAGGCCGCTCCCTCAGCTCCAAAGGATTCTGAGGATTCTGATGTCCCAAAATTTGCACAATTTTACTGAAATCCAGGAAAAACCGCTCACATTTTCCTGCCTAATTTATCTGATTTTCCTGAATAAAAAAAACTTTATCCAAGCACATCTCCCAAAATTCCCTCCCTGGGTTAATCCTGGTGTTCGCAAGGTGAAATCCATGGAAAACTTCCCTTAGGACGGGGTCAGGAATTAATTAGGATTGGGACACGACGGAGCCATTCCTGAAATTCCGGGATAAGGAGCACCAAACCTGAATCCCGGAGTTTTCCCGAATTTTTCCAGGTTTTTTTTGGGAACAAAGGCTCTGGAACAGCTCAGGGCCGGGATCAGCGCTCCCCCCTCTGGCAGCTCCGGGGATGCGTTCCCGAGCTTTTCCTCACATTCCCAGAATTGTTATTCCAGGGAAATCCCGATGAACCCGGCTCCGGCTCCGGGGGCGGCCTTGGCTCAGGAGAAGCCGCTGGAAAAATCTCCAGGATCTCCCTGGGGGGTTTTGGGATCCCTCTGGAATTCGGCGGTGCCGTCCTGATCCCATTCCTGATCCCATTCCCAATTCTATTTCCAATCCCATTCCCGATCCCATTCCCATTATCCCATCCCCAATCCCATTCCCAATCCCATTCCTGATCCCATTCCTAATCCAATTCCTGACCTCATTCCTAATCCAATTCCTGATCCCATTCCCAATCCTATCCCCAATTCCATTCCTGATCCAATTCCTGATCCCATTCCTGATCTTATTCCCGACCCCATTCCTGATCCCATTTCCGCTCCAATTCCTGATCCCATTCCTGATCCCATTCCTGATCCAAATCCTGATCCTGATCCCATTTCCGATCCCATTCCCGATTCAATTCCCATTATCCCATTCCTGATCCCATCCCCAATCCCATTCCCGATCCCATTTCTGATCCGATTCCTGATCCAATTCCCAATCCCATTCCTGATCCTGATCCCATTCCTGATCCCATTCCCAATCTTATTCCCAATCCCATCCACAATCCCATTCCTGATCCAATTCCTGATCGCATTCCCATCCCATTCCTGATCCCATTCCCATTCCCAATGCCATTCCCGATCCCATTCCCAATGCCATTCCCGATCTCATTATCCCATTCCCGACCCCATCATCCCATTCCCGGTGTATCCCAGCCCTTCCCAGGCCGTTTTTCCAGCCGTAACTCCGGATTTCTCCCCCTCTCCGAGGCTCTGTCCCGCTCGGGGCTGCGGCTCCCGGGGCCTTTTCCAGGAGAATTCCGGGCTCGCTCATCCCGCCCCCGGAGCGCCGGGAATTGCCAGGGCCGGTAATGGATTGAGCAGGGATCGGGGAAGGGCCCAGCCCTGCGGACATTCCAGAGCTCTTCCCGAGGTTTCTCCGAGGCTGGGAACCCTGGGAAAGCTCAGGGAGCTCTGGAATTCCGGAGCAGGAGCGTCGGGAGTGATCCCACATGGAATTCGCAGCGTTCCCGGAATTCCCTCCCTTCCAAGAGCCGACACGGAGACGGAAATCAGGGAATTGCAGAGATTGGAAAAGGCTGAGCCTGGCTCTGTCCCCATCCCACATCCACAGGGATGGGAATTCCAGCCGGGAATGGGGATCCCAGCCCGGAATTCCAGCTGGGAATGGAGATCCCAGCCCTGAAATCCAGCTGGGAATGGCGATTCCAACCCGGCCATGTCCCCATCCCACATCCACAGGGATGGGAATTCCAGCTGGGAATGGGGATCCCAGCCCGGAAATCCAGCTGGGAATGGCGATTCCAACCTGGCCATGTCCCCATCCCACATCCACAGGGATGGGAATTCCAGCTGGGAATGGGGATCCCAGCCTGGAATTCCAGGCAGGAATGGCAATTCAAGCCAGGCACAACATCCACAGGGATGGGAAATCCTGGGAATGGGGGATCCCAGCCCAGAATTCCAGCCGGGAATGGGGATCCCAACCCAGAATTCCAGCTGGGAATGGGGATCCCAACCTGGAATTCCAGCTGGGAATGGGGATCCCAGTCCAGGATGGGCCCCAACAGCTGCTCCAGACTTTTCCCAAATCCATCATTTTTCCCCAGACACCGAATCCATCACTCCCATCACACCAAATCCATCGCTTCCATCTCAGATCCAGGATAAAATTCCACAAATTCCATGAATTTTTGGGGTCCTACCTCCTCATCCGAGCTGTCCTCCTCGTACTCGTCGTGGACAACCAAATCCTGCTTCCCTTCCAAGGGGGAATCGTCTTCCAAGGCTTTCCTCTTCCCAGGAGCCCCTTTGGCCTGGAAAACCGGGAAAAAGCAGCTCTGTGAAATCCCAACAAGAAATTCCCGGGACTTTTTGTGCCAAGGAAGGAAAGGAGCTCCCAGCCTGGAAGGGATTGGGATGGGAATGGGAAATTCCTCGGGATGAGGAGCCAGGAACAAGCCCAGGCATGGATCCATGGAAAAGGGGCTGTGGAATGCCGGGGAAAAGTGGGAATTCTGTCCCGCTCAGTTTGGGAATGAGCTGGGAATGTGCAGGGGGAGCTGGGAATTCCAGAGGAGAATCCCAGAGCCTTTTCCAGGGGTTTTTCTGGGAGAGCTGCAGAGGGGATTGGGATGGGAAACAGGGAATGGCTTCCCATGGAATAGTGGGATTTTGGGATGGAATTCCCAGAGAATCCAGAGCTGGAGCAGCGCTGGAATAGGAGGAGGTGCTTTGGGAATGGGATCATCCCTGAAATCCCCTCCATTCCCACCCCATTCCCAGCATTCCTGCCCTTTCCAGGCGGGAATTCCCAGGGAATCCCACCCCAGCCACATTCCCACATTCCCACCCCCTTATCCCAGATTTTTCCCCTCTCATCCCGGGATTCCCAAGGTTTGGGATTGAGGAGAATCCTCCCCATTCCTGGGAGCCCAAAATTCCCAAAATCCCCTCGTTCTGCCCCAAATTCTGGGAAGAAAAAGGAAATTGCAGAGGAGAATTCCAGAGCCTTTTCCAGGAGTTTTTTCTGGGAGAGCTGCAGAGGGGATTGGGATGGGAAACAGGGAATGGCTTCCCATGGAAAATTGGGATTTTGGGATGGAATTCCCAAGGAATTCAGGGCTGGAACATCCCGGGATAACGGGAGCTGCCCCATGGGAATGGGATCATCCCAGAGATCCCTTCCATCCCAAACCATTCCAGAATTCCATGGGAAAAGCCCAGAACTCCCTCTCAGCTCCCCCGAATTCTGAAGGAATTCCGGATCCCCTCTCTCCCTGTCCGGAAATTCTGGATGCAGAGATCCCTGGGATGAGAATTCCCAGCGGGATCAGCCTCATCCCAGCACTCCCAGTCCCTCCCAGTTTGTACCAGAGCAGCTCCAGCTGCCCAGGATTCCCGAATTCCCAGATTTCTGTGGGATAACCCCAGAGCCTGATCTTGCTGATGGAGGGGCTCCAGGAATGATCTCAAATTTCCCTGGAAAAGTGATTTTCCCTGGAAAAGCGATTTTCCCCTTTCCAGGAGCTCCCTCGGAGCGGGATTGGGCTTGGGAGTCAGGGAATGGTTGGAAAAGCAGGACTGGGGTCAGGGAACGATTCGAAAAGTGGGGTCAGGATTCAGGGAATGACTGGAAAATTGGGGTTGGGATTTGGGATTCAGGGAATGATTGGAAAGGTGGGGTCAGGATTCAGGGAATGATTGGAAAAGTGAGGTCAGGATTTAGGGAATAACTGGAAAAGCAGAATTGGGATTCAGGAAATGGTTGGAAAAGTGGGGTGAGGATTTAGGGAACGAGTGGAAAAGCAGGATTGTGGTCGGGATTCAGGGAATGACTGGAAGAGTGGGGTCAGGATTCAGTGGTTGGAAAAGCAGGACTTGTGTCAGGATTCAGGTCTGATTGGAAAAGTAGGATCAGGATCCAGGGAACGATTGGAAAAGCAGGATCAGGATTCAGGAATGATTGGAAAAGCAGGGTCAGGATGCAGGGAACGGTTGGAAAAGCAGGATTTGTGTTAGGATTCATGTCTGATTGGAAAAGTAGGATCAGGATTCAGGGAATGACTGGAAAAGTGGGGTCAGGATTCAGGGAATGACTGGAACACAGGATTTGTGTCAGGATCCAGGTGTGATTGGAAAAGCAGGATTTGAGTCAGGATTCAGGGAATGGTAATGGCTGCAAAATCAGGATCAGGATCCAGGTTTGATTGGCAAAGAGGGGTCAGGATTCAGGGAATGACTGGAACACAGGATTTGTGCTGGGATTCAGGTCTGATTGGAAAAGCAGGATCAGGATCCAGGTCAGACTGGAAAAGCAGGATTTGTGTCAGGATCCAGGGAATGGTAATGGTTGGAAAATCAGGATCAGGATCCAGGTTTGATTGAAAAAGTGGGATTGGGGTCAGGATTCAGGGAATGGTTGGAAAGGAGGGGTCGGGATTTGGGATTCAGGGAATGATTGGAAAAGTGGGATTGGGGTCAGGATTCAGAGAATGACTCGAAGAGTGGGGTCAGGATTTAGGGAATAATTAGAAAAGTGAGGTCAGGATTCAGGGAAGAATTGGAAAAGCATAATTGAGATTCAGGGAAAGACTGGAAAATCAGGATGAGGATCCAGGTCTGATTGGAAAAGCAGGATTTGTGTCAGGATCCAGGGAATGACTGGAAAATCAGGATCAGGATCCAGGTTTGATTGGCAAAGTGGGGTCAGGATTCAGGGAACGACTGGAACACAGGATTTGTGTCAGGATTCAGGGAATGGCTGGAAAAGCAGGATTTCTGTCTGGATTCAGGGAACGATTGGAAAAGCAGGATCAGGATCCAGGTGTGATGGAAAAAGTGGGATTGGGGTCAGGATTCAGGGAATGGCTGGAAAAGTGGGATTTGCGTTGGGATTTAGGGAGTGACTGGAAAAGAGGGGTCAGAATTCAGGGAATGACTGGAAAAGCAGGATAGGTATTCAGGAATGATCAGAAAAGTGGGATTGGGGTCAGGATTCAGGGAGTGACTGGAAAAGTGGGGTCAGAATTCAGGGAATTATTGGAAAAGCAGGATTGGGATTCTGGGAATGACTGGAAAAGCAGGATCGGGATTCGGGAATGATTGGAAAAGTGGGGTCAGGATTCAGGGAATGACTGGAAAGGTGGGATTTGCGTTGGGATTTAGGGAGTGACTGGAAAAGTGGGGTCAGAATTCAGGGAACGACTGGAAAAGCAGGATAGGGATTCAGGGAACGATTGGAAAAGCAGGATCGGGATTCAGGAATGATTGGAAAAGTGGGGTCAGGATTCAGGGAATGATTGGAAAAGCAGAATTGAGATTCAGGGAATGGTTGGAAAAGCGAGGTCAGGATCATGATTCAGGGAATGGTCGGAAAAGCAGAACCGAGATTCAGGGAACGGCTGGAAAAGCGGGGTCGGGGTCAGGATTCAGGGAACGCTAGAAAAAGCAGGATTTCTGTTGGGATCCAGGGAACGACTGGAAAATCAGGATCAGGATCCGAGTCTGATTGGAAAAGCAGGATTCGAGTCAGGATCCGGGGAATTGCTGGAGAAGCAGGCCGAGGACGGGGCTCTGATCGCTAAAGCAGCCCCGGCGCTCCCGGCGGGAGCTGTAAAACCCGCGCTGTCCCGGGCGGATCCGGGGGCACGGCCCGGAGCAGGGATGGGATTACCGGGAAAACAAAGGCGGCTTTAAGGGCCGCAGGAGCCCCGCGGGGAGCCGGGATAACGCTTTTCCCAGGTTTTTGGCGCTGGGATGGGGCTGGAGTTGGGTTTCACCTTCCCCGGCTGCCCCCGCCCGCCTGCGGCCGGAGACGGAAAATCCCGGAAAACCCCGGCGTGACCGGCCCGGCCCGGGCTGAGCCAGTCAATCCCAGTCGGTCCCAGTTGATCCCAGTCAATCCCAGTCAGCCCCAGTCCATCCTTGTCCCTCCCAGTCCATCCTAATCGCTCCCAGTCAGTGCCAGTCCCTCCCAGTCTGTCCCAGTGTGCCCTAGTCAGTCCCAGTCCATCTCAATCTGTCCCAGTCCCTCCCAGCTCATCCCAGTCCTTCCCAGGCCCTCCCAGTCAGTCCCAGTCAATCCCAGTCTGTCCCACTCTATCCCAGTCTGTCCCAGTTTCTCCCAGCCTGTCCCAGTGAGTCCCAGTCCCTCCCAGTCTGTCCCAGTCCATCCCAGCCTGTTCCAGTCAGTCCCAATCCCTCCCAGTTGCTCTCAGTCTGTCCCAGTGTGTCCCAGTCCCTCCCAGTCTGTCCTAATCCCTCCCAGTGCCTCCCAGTCTGTCCCAGTGTGCCCTAGTCAGTCCCAATCCCTCCCAGTCTGTCCCAGTTTGGTCCCAGTCCATCCCAGTCTGTCCCAGTCCCTCCCAGTTGCTCTCAGTCCATCCCAGTCTGTCCCAGTCCCTCCCAGTTGCTCTCAGTCTGTCCCAGTCTGTCCCAGTCCCTCCCAGTCTGTCCTAATCCCTCCCAGTCTGTCCCAGTTTGGTCCCAGTTCATCCCAGTCTGTCCCTGTCCCTCCCAGTCTGTTCCAACCAGTCCCAGTGTGCCTCAGTCAGTCCCAGTCTGGCCCAGTCCATCCCTATTTGTCCCAGTCCATTCCAGTCTGTCCCAGTGTGTCCCAGTCCATCCCAGTCTGTCCCGCAAGGTCCCAGGCCATTCCAGTCCCTCCCAGTCTGTTCCAACCGGTCCCAGTCTGGCCCAGTACCTCTCAGTCTCTCCCAGTCAGTCTCAGTGCCTCCCAGTCTGTCCCCATCTCTCCCAGTCTCTCCCAGTCTATCCCTGTCTGTCCCAGGGCCTCCCAGTCATCCCAGTCCATCCCTACCTGTCCCAGTTCACTCCTGTCTGTTCCAGTCCATCCCAGTCCATCCCAGTCCATCCCAGCCAGTCCCAGTCCATCCCAGTCTTTCCCAGCCTGTTCCAGTCTGTCCCACTGTGTCCTAACGTGTCCCAGTCTCTCCCAGTCCATCCCAGCCAGTCCCAGTCTATCCCAGTCCATCCCAGTCTGTCCCACTGTGTCCTAATGTGTCCCAGTCTCTCCCAGTCCATCCCAGCCAGTCCCAGTCTATCCCAGTCCATCCCAGTCTGTCCCAGTCTGTCCCACTGTGTCCTAATGTGTCCCAGTCTCTCCCAGTCCATCCCAGCCAGTCCCAGTCTATCCCAGTCCATCCCAGTCCATCCCAGTCTGTCCCACTGTGTCCTAATGTGTCCCAGTCTCTCCCAGTCCATCCCAGCCAGTCCCAGTCTATCCCAGTCCATCCCAGTCTGTCCCAGTCTGTCCCACTGTGTCCTAATGTGTCCCAGTCTCTCCCAGTCCATCCCAGCCAGTCCCAGTCCATCCCAGTCCATCCCAGTCTGTCCCACTGTGTCCTAATGTGTCCCAGTCTCTCCCAGTCCATCCCAGCCAGTCCCAGTCTATCCCAGTCCATCCCAGTCTGTCCCAGTCTGTCCCACTGTGTCCTAATGTGTCCCAGTCTCTCCCAGTCCATCCCAGCCAGTCCCAGTCTATCCCAGTCCATCCCAGTCTATCCCAGTCCATCCCAGTCTGTCCCACTGTGTCCTAACGTGTCCCAGTCTCTCCCAGTCCATCCCAGCCAGTTCCAGTTCCTCCCAGTCAGTCCCAGTCCATCCCAGTCTTTTCCATAAAAACCCTGCTTTTCCACAAA
This sequence comes from Melozone crissalis, assembly GCF_028551555.1. Lineage (NCBI taxonomy): Eukaryota > Metazoa > Chordata > Aves > Passeriformes > Passerellidae > Melozone > Melozone crissalis. The sequence goes on from NW_026536138.1 coordinate 42,722, forward strand.
AAGCCCAATCAGCCCTGGAGCGCTCTGGGAACAGACCTGGAGAAAAGTGGGAGCTTTGGGAACAGCCCTGGAAAAGTCTGGGAGCTTTGGAAATTACCCTGGAGCAATTTGGGAACAGCCTGGAGAAGTTTGGAAACTCTGGAAGTGACCCTGGAGCAATCTGGGAGCTCTGGGAACACCCCTGGAGTGGTTTGGGAACAGCCTGGAGAAGTTTGGAAACTCTGGAAGTGACCCTGGAGAAAAGTGGGAGCTGTGGAAAAGCAGGAGATCTGGGAAGAGCCTGGGAGAAAAATGGGAGCCCTGGGAACAGCCCTGGAAAAGTTTGGGAACAGCCCTGGAAAGGTTTGGGAGCTCTGGGAACAGCTCTGGAGTGGAGTAGGAGCAGTTCTGGAAAAGTTTTGGAGCTCTGGGAACGGCCCTGCAGAAAATGGGAGGTCTGGGAACAGCCCTGGAGTGGTTTGGGAACAGCCTGGAGTGGTTTGGGAATTCTGGAAGTGACCCTGGAGCAATCTGGGAGCTCTGGGAACAGCCCTGCATCAATTTGGGAGCGCTGGGAACATCCCTGGAGTGGTTTGGGAGCAGCCCTGGAAAGGTCTGGAAACTCGGGAAGTGACCCTGGAGAAAAGTGGGAGCCATGGAAAAGCAGGAGATCTGGGAACAGCCTTGGAAAAGTTTGGGAACAGCCCTGGAAAGGTTTGGGAGATCTGGGAAGAGCCCTGGAGCAAAGTGGGAGCTGTGGGAATAAACTGGAGCAATTTGGGAACAGCCTGGAGAAGTTTGGGAGCTCTGGAAATGACCCTGGAGCAATCTGGGAGCTCTGGGAACAGCCCTGGAGTGGTTTGGGAACAGCCTGGAGAAGACTGGGAATTCTGGAAGTGACCCTGAAGCAATCTGGGAGCTCTGGGAACAGCCCTGGAAAAGTTTGGGAGCTCTGGGAACAGCCCTGGAGCAATTTGGGAACAGCCCTGGAAAAGTTTGGGAGCTCTGGGAAGCACCCTGGAGAAAAGTGAGGGCTCAAGGAAGAGCCCTGGAGCAATTTGGGAGTTCTGGGAACAGCCCTGGAGTGGTTGGGAACAACCTGGAGAAGACTGGGAATTCTGGAAGTGACTCTGGAGCAATCTGGGAGCTCTGGGAACAGCCCTGGAGTGGTGCTGGAGCAGCCCTGGAAAGATTTGGAAACTCAAAGTGACCCTGGAGAAAAGTGGGAACAGCCCTGGAGCAAATTGGGAGCTCCGGGAACAGCCCTGGAAAAATTTGGGAATTCTGGGAAAGCCCTGGAGAAGTTTGGGAGCTCTGGGAATGACCCTGGAGCAAAGTGGGAGCTCTGGGAACAGCCCTGGAGTGGTTTGGGAGCTCTGGAAGTGATCCTGGAGCAAACTGGGAGCTCTGGGAACAGCCCTGGAGGGGTTTTGGAACAGCCCTGGAAAGATTTGGAAACTCAAAGTGACCCTGGAGAAAAGTGGGAACAGCCCTGGAGCAAATTGGGAGCTCTGGGAACAGCCCTGGAAAAATTTGGGAATTCTGGGAAAGCCCTGGAGAAGTTTGGGAGCTCTGGAAATGACCCTGGAGCAAAGTGGGAGCTCTGGGAACAGCCCTGGAGTGGTTTGGGAGCAGTTCTGGAGAAGTCTGGGAATTCTGGAAGTGACCCTGAAGCAATCTGGGAAATCTGGGAACAGCCCTGGAAAAGTTTGGGAGCTCTGGGAACAACCCTGGAGAAGTTTGGGAGCTCTGGAAATGACCCTGGAGAAAAGTGGAAACAGCCCCGGAGAAGTTTAAGAATTCTGGGAAGAGCCTTGAGTGGTTTGGGAGCTTTGGGAACAACCCTGGGGAAAAGTGGGAGCTGTGGGAGAGCCCTGGAGAAATCTGGGAACATCTCTGGAGCAGGGTGGGAGCTCTGGGAATGACCCTGGAGCAAAGTGGGAGCTCTGGGAACAGCCTGGAGTGGTTGGGAGCAGCCTGGAGTGGTTTGGGAATTCTGGAAGTGACCCTGGAGCAATCTGGGAGCTCTGGAAACAGCTCTGGAAAAGTTTGGGAGCTTTGGGAACAGCCCTGGAGTGGTTTGAGAACAGCCTGGAAAAGTTTGGGAGCTCTGGGAACAGCCCTGCATCAATTTGGGAGCTCTGGGAACATCCCTGGGGTGGTTTGGGAGCAGCCCTGGAAAGGTCTGGAAACTTGGGAAGTGACCCTGGAGAAAAGTGGGAGCTGACACTGCAGAAAAGCAGGAGATCTGGGAAAAAATGGGAGCTCTGGGAGCAGTCCTGGAGAAGTTTGGGAGCTCTGGGAATGACCCTGGAGCAAAGTGGGAGCTCTGGGAACAGCCCTGGAGTGGTTTGGGAGCTCTGGAAGTGATCCTGGAGCAAAGTGGGAGCTCTGGGAACAGCCCTGGAGTGGTTTGGGAGCTCTGGAAGTGACTCTGGAGCAATCTGGGAGCTCTGGGAACAGCCCTGGAGTGGTGCTGGAGCAGCCCTGGAAAGATTTGGAAACTCAAAGTGAGTTCCCACTGGAGAAAAGTGGGAACAGCCCTGGAGCAAATTGGGAGCTCTGGGAACAGCTCTGAAAAATTTGGGAATTCTGGGAAAGCCCTGGAGAAGTTTGGGAGCTCTGGAAATGACCCTGGAGCAAAGTGGGAGCTCTGGGAACAGCCCTGGAGTGGTGTGGGAGCAGCCCTGGAAAGATTTGGAAACTCAAAGTGAGTTGCCACTGGAAAAAAGTGGGAACAGCCCTGGAGAAGTCTGGGAATTCTGGAATAACCCTGGAGAAGTTTGGGAGCTCTGGGAATAACCCTGAGGAAGTTTGGGAGTTCTGGGAATAACCCTGAGGAAGTTTGGGAATTCTGGAATAACCCTGGAGAAGTCTGGGAGCTCTGGAATAACCCTGGAGAAGTTTGGGAGTTCTGGGAATAACCCTGAGGAAGTCTGGGAATTCTGGAATAACCCTGGAGAAGTTTGGGAGTTCTGGGAATGACCCTGAGGAAGTTTGGGAGTTCTGGGAATAACCCTGGAGAAGTTTGGGAGCTCTGGGAAGATCCCTGGAAAACTCAGCTGGGCACAGAGGGATGGGAAGGGAGAAGCTGCAGGAAAGGTGAAAACTGGGATTGAGCTGGAGACAGGACATGGAATGGGAATATCCTGGAATTCTGGAATGGTTTGGGACGATCCCATTCCCATAGGGCTGCTCCTGCTACCCCAGGGTGTTCCAGGGATGCAGCAGCCCCGGATTCTCTGGGAATTCCATCCCCAAAATCCCAATTTTCCATGGGAAGCCATTCCCTGTTTCCCATCCCAATCCTCTCTGCAGCTCTCCCAGCAATCCCCTGGAAAAGGCTCTGGAATTCTCCTCTGCAATTTCCCTTTTCTTCCCAGAAATTGGGGCAAAACAAGGGGATTTTGGGAAGTTTGGGCTCCCAGGAATGGGGAGGATTCTCCTCAATCCCAAACCTTGGGAATGCTGAGATGAGAGGGGAAAAATCTGGGATAAGGGGGTGGGAATGTGGGAATGTGGCTGGGGTGGGATTCCCTGGGAAGTCCCTCCTGGAGGAGCCAATCTGGGAATGGGGTGGGAATGGAGGGGATTTCAGGGATGATCCCATTCCCTGCTATTCCAGGGCTGGAGCAGCCCCAGATTCTCTGGGAATTCCATCCCAAAATCCCAATATTCCATGGGAAGCCATTCCCTGTTTCCCATCCCAAACCCCTCTGCAGCTCTCCCAGAAATCCCCTGGAAAAAGCCCTGGGAGGTTTAATTTCCCTTTCCCCCACAATTTTCTCCAGAACAGACTCATCCCTATCCCTGAATCCTAATTATTATTATTATTATTATTACTAATCCTCACATTAATTATTCCAACTTCTGGAAAAGTGGCTCAGGGCCAATCCATTCCTGGATTTTGGGAAGCAGAGCACCCCAGGAATGTTCAGGAATGGGATTGGAGCCCCCCAAATCCAGGGCAGGATCACAGTCAAGCCCTTACCTGTGTCTGGAGAGCTGAGGGGCTCCCGGGGGCTTCTTCCTCATCCTCATCCTCGTCCTCCTCCTGCTCCTCCTCATCATTCCCAGAGGATTCGTTGTCGCTTCCCGAATCCTCCAGGCCGGAATAAACACTCTCCTCACTCTCTGAGAGCTCCTCGCTGCCTCCAGAGGGGCTGGGCTGCAAGGGACAGCAGGGCAGGGTCACAACGGGGACACAATGGGGACACAGGGGACCCCCGAGCATGGTGGGGCTCTGATAGAGACACCCCCACACTGCTGGAGCCCCACACGGTTTTTGGGTACCTCCCTCAGAACCAGGCTGGACCCCACCAGTTGTGGGGTCAGGACAGAATGAGACCCCCCAAATTCCTGTGTCACCCTCAGGACTGGGTCAGACCCCTCCCATGTTATTGGGTACCCCCTCAGAACCAGGCTGGACCCCCCCAAAATACTGGGTCAGGACCCCCCCAAATGCTGGGTCAGGACCAGACCCCCCCCAAATGCTGGGTCAGGACCAGACCAGACCCCCCCCCGAAATGCTGGGTCAGGACCCCCCCAAATGCTGGGTCTGAACCAGACCAGACCCCCCTCAAATGCTGGGTCAGGACCAGGCTGGACCCCCCAAATGCTGGGTCAGGACCAGACCAGACCCCCCCCCCCCGAAATGCTGGGTCAGGACCCCCCCAAATGCTGGGTCTGAACCAGACCAGACCCCCCTCAAATGCTGGTTCCATACTCAGGACAAAGCCAGACCCCCCCCAGATTCTCAGTCCACCCCCCAGACCAGGCCAGACCCCTCCCCCATTTGCTGGGTCCTCCCTTCAGACCACACTGGACCACTCCAAATGCTCAGTCCCCAAATCTCAGACCAGGTTGGAGCCCCCCAATTCCTGGTTCTCCCTCACCCAGACAGGGCCAGGTACCACCCTCAGGAGCCCAAACACCCTCAAACTGCTGGGTCCCCCCTTCAAGGCCAGACCCCCTCATGGGAACCAGGCCAAAACCCCCCAGTTATGGGGTGCCCCCTCACCAGGATAGGACCGGGTTCCTCCCTCAGGACAAGGCCAAATCCCCCTCACTGCTGGGTTTCCCCTCACAGAGACCAGGTTGGACCCCGCCATTCCCGGGTTCCCCCTCACCCAGACCAGGCCAGACCCTCCCCAAATCATCAGGTTCCCCCACAAGAGACCAAATCCCCATCACTGCCTGGTTCCCCCTCAGGACAAGGCCTGACCCCTCCTCAGTGTTGGGTTTCCCCTCACGGAGACCAAGCTGGACACCGCCATTCCCAGACCCCACCATTCCCGGGTTCCCCCTCATCCAGACCAAACCCTCCCCAAATTATCAGGTTCCCCCACAACAGACCAAATGTCCCTCACTGCCGGGTTCCCCCTCATGGGGACCAGGCCGGAGCCCCCCAGTTATGGGGTGCCCCCTCACGAGGATAGGACCGGGTTCCTCCCTCAGGACAAGACCAAATCCCCCTCACTGCTGGGTTTCCCCTCACGGGGACCAGATTGGATCCCGCCATTCCCGGACTCCTCCATTCCTCCATTCCTGGGTCCCCCTTCACTAATACCAAGCCAGATCCTCCCCAAATTGCCGGGTTGCCCCTCAGGACCAGACCAGACCCCTCTCACTGCAAGTTTCCCCCTCACGGACACCAGGGCAGAACTCCTCTCCCCATTTTCTGGTCCCCGCTCACCAGGATAGGACCGGGTTCCCCCTTCAGGACAAGGCCAGACTCCCCTAACTATTGGGGTTTCCCCTCACGGGGACCAGGCTGGACCCCACCATTCCCGGGTTCCCCTCACAGAGACCAGAATGGACCCCGCCATTCCCGGGTTCTCCTCACAGAGACCAGAATGAACCCCGCCATTCCCGGGTTCCCCCTCACCCAAACCAGGCCAGACCCTCCACAAATTATCAGGTTTCCCCACAAGAGACCAAATCCCCATCACTGCCGGGTTCCCCCTCACGGGAACCAGGCTGAAGCGCCCCCCATTTCCCAGTCCCCTCTCACTAAGACAAGGCCAGGTATCATCCTCAGGAGCCCAAACCCCTTCAAATTGCCAGGTCCCCTTCAGGACAAGGCTAAACTCCCTCATGGAGACCCAGCCAAAACCCCACAATTATGGGGTCCTCCCTCACCAGGATAGGACCGGGTTCCCCCTCAGGACCAGAGCAGATGCCCCCTGACTACCGGGTTCCCCTCACAGAGACCAGGCTGAACCCCGCCATTCCTGGACCCCTCCATTCCCAGGTTCCCCCTCACACAGACCAAGCCAGACCCTCCTCAAATTGTCGGGTTCCTCCACAAGAGACCAAATCCCCATCACTGCCAGGTTCCCCCTCACAGAAACCAGGCTGAACCCCACTACTCCTGGACCCCTCCATTCCTGGGTCCCCCCCGAGGACCAAACCAGACCCTCCTGAGATTGCCGATTCCCCCCACACCAAAACCAGACCAGACCCTCCCCAAATTGCTGGGTCTCCCCTCAGGACCACACCAGACCCTCCCCAAATTGCCGGGTCCCCCCTCAGGACCAAACCAGACCCTCCCCAAATTGATGGGTTCCTCCTCACCGAAACCAAACCAGACCCTCCCCAAATTGCCGGGTCCCCCATCAGGACCAGGCCTGACCCTCCAAAAATTGCCGGTTCCCCCTCACCGAAACCAGACCAGACCCTGCCCAAATTGCCGGGTCACCCCTCACTAAGACCAAGCCAGATCCTCCCCAAACTGCCGGGTTCCCCCTCAGGAGCAAACCAGACCCTCCTCAAATTGCCGGGTCCCCCCTCACCGAAACCAAACCAGACCCTCCTCAAATTGCCGGTTCCCCCCTCACCGAAACCAAACCAAGCCCTCCCCAAATTGCCGGTTTCCCCTCACCAAAACCAGGCCAGACCCTCCCCAAATTGCCAGGTCCCCCCTCAGGACAAGACCAGACCCCCCGTCACTGTTGAGTTCTCTCTCACGGACACCAGGCCGGATCCCCTTCATTTCCCGTTATCCCCTCACCGGGACACGGCCAGCCCCTCCCCGTTGCCATGTCAATGCCAAGTGTGTCCCCTCCTTCCCCGTTGCCATGACAACCCCGCGGGTCCCCCCGTTCCCCCTCCCCGGTCACCCCCGGACCTGCTCCATGGTGGCGGCTCCGCGTGCGCCGCCGAACACGTGGGCGCGGGTCACAGGGACGGCCACGCCCCCGCCCGCCGCGCTTCCGCTTTGCCGCGGCCCCGCGCAGCTCCCGAGGGAGGGGATCCCGCTCCTGGGCAGGGCGGGATAACGGGAACGATAGATAATAACGGGAAAAGATAACGGGAAAGATAACGGGAATGGAGCGGCAGCGCGGGAAAATGCGAAAGCAATTTGCGCATGCGCAAAGCCCGCCGCGCCGCCGAACCCGCGCATGCGCGCACCGGCAGCCGAGGCATAGGTGGGGCGGGGGCAGAAATGGGCGTTGCTTTTGTGGGCGTGGCTGTGCCGCCGGGCAGGCGGCGGTGAAGGGAGCGTGGTCAACAGGGAAAATGGGCGTGTGTCAAGCGGGGGGGCGGGGCCAGGCGTGACATGACCGTTCCCTTGGGAGGGCCCCGCCCAGGTATTGCCTGCAATGGGCAAGGGGCGTGGTCTGTGAGGGGCGTGGCCTGTGGATGGGGCGTGGCCAAGTGCGCAGGGGTACGGACCAGTATGGACCAGTAAGGACCAGTCTGGGCTTGCCCCGCCCCCTCCACCCAATTGTCCCCGCAGGGACCCCAAAGTGCCACCTCAGGGTGCCCTGCCCAGAGCCACCAGCAGTGCCACTAGCACTGTCACCCGTGTGTCACCCCAGCGCCACCACCACTGTCACCAGAGCCACCAGTGTCACCAGTGTCACCTCAGTGGCACCTCAGGGTGCTGGGACAGAGCTCTGCCCAGTGCCACCAATGGTGCCACCAGCACTGTCACCCCAGTGCCACTCCAGTGCCATCACAGTGCCACCACCACTGTCATCTCAGTGCCACCACCCCAGTGCAACCACCTCAGTGTCACCCAAAGCCACCACAGAGCCATCAGATGCTTGTCATCGTCCCTTTAATGGTGTCCCCACAGTGCCACCACCACCCCAGTGTCACCCAAAGCCACCTGCCAATGCCACCACCCCAGTGCCACCAACACCACCAGCAGAGCCACCACCCCAGTGCCACCCCACTGCCACCCAAAGCCACCACAGAGCCACCACCTTGGTGCCACGTTGCCTTTATTGGTGTCCCCAGTGTCCCCTGCGCTGCTCCCGCAGCGTCCCCAGCAGCGCCGCGCTGGCCGCCACCCTGACCCAGGGGACAGCGCCCGGTGCCACCGCGTCCCCGAGTGCCACCAGCGCCGCCGCCGCCGCCCCGGTGACGCTCCCGGTGAGCGCCGCCAGCGCCAGCAGCGACGCCGCCGTCAGCGCGGTGACAAAGTGACCCGCGGGGACAAAGTGGCCCTCGGCGACGAAGCGCGGCCACGCCGCGGCCAGCGCGGCCACCGCGGTCCCCGAGGCCAGCAGGACCCCGGCGCTGGCGCCGTCACCGCTCAGGCGGTGGCACCCGAAGGCCACCAAGGGCTGGGACAGCACCGAGCAGATCCAGGAGCCCGGGGGCGCCTTGGGGACATCGTGGGGACATTGAGGGGACGGCGGTGGTGGCGCCTTGGGGACATCGTGGGGACGCAGAGAGGACGGCGGTGGTGGTGGCACTTTGGGGACATCGTGGGGACATTGAGGGGACGGCGGTGGTGGTGGCGCCTTGGGGACATCGTGGGGACGCGGAGAGGACGGCAGCGGTGGTGCTTTGGGGACATCGTGGGGACATTGAGGGGACGGCGGTGGTGGTGGCGCTTTGGGGACATCGTGGGGACGCGGAGAGGACGGCGGCGGTGGTGCTTTGGGGACATCGTGGGGACATTGAGGGGACGGCGGTGGTGGTGGCGCCTTGGGGACATCGTGGGGACATTGAGGGGACGGCGGCGGTGGCGCGTTGGGGACATCGAGGGGACACAGAGGGGACATCGCGGTGCTGGCGGCCACCAGGGCCTGCAGGAGGAAACCGGCGGCCGGGCCTGGGGTCACCTGCGGGGACATTGAGGGGACATCAGGGGACATTGAGGGGACATTGAAAGGACATCATGAGGATGTCATGCGGACATTGTGGGGACATCGCAGGGACATGGTGGGGACAGGGGTGGGGACACGATGGGGACATCAGGGGACAGCAAGGGGGACATTGTGGGGATGTCATGGGGACACGGTGGGGACATTGTGGGGACACCATGGGGACATTATAGGGACATTGAGGGGACATAGGGGGGACATTGTGGGAATGTCATGGTGGGGATGTCATGAGGACATGGTGGGGACATTGTGGGGACATCAAAGGGACATTATGGGGACAGGGGTGGCGGCCAGGCCAACTGCCACCTGTGGGGACATTGTGGGGACAGCATGGGGATGTCATGGTGACACGGTGGGGACACGGTGGGGACAGGGGTGGCCAGGCCTGTGGGGACATTGTGGGGGCAGGGGTGAGGACATCATGGGGACATTGTGGGGACAGTCAGGGGGACATCGTGGGGACATCACAGGGGGGACATTATGGGGACGGGTGTGGCCGGGCCCAGTCACCTGTAGGGACAGAGGGGACATCAGGGGACATCTGGGGGACGTTGTGGGGATGCCATGGGGACAGCAGAGGGACATCAGGGGACACTGTGGGGATGTCACAGGGACACCACGGGGACATCGTGGGGACACGGTGGGCACATCATGGAGACATTATGGGACATCAGGGGGACAGGGGTGGCCGGGCCAGCTGTCACCTGTGGGGACAGGGGTGGGGACATCAGGGAGACACTGAGGGGATGTCATGGAGATGCCATGGGGGACATTGTAGGGACATATAGGGACACGGTGGGGACACCATGGGGACATTGTGGGGACATTGTGAGACGTTATGGGGACAGGGCAGGTCAGCTGTCACCTCTGGGGACATCAATGGGACATCAGGAGGACATTGTGGGGACATCGTGGGGATGAGGCGGTGGCTGCGCCTGTCAGCTCTGGGCACATTGTGGGACACGGTGGGGACATCGTGGGGACACGGTGGGGACATCATGGGGACATTGTAGGGATGTCATGGGGACATGGCAGGCACATTGTGGGACACGGTGGGGACATCACGGGGACATTGTAGGGATGTCATGGGGACATGGCGGGCACATTGTGGGACATTGTGGGGACAGGGATGGGGACACGGTGGGGACATCATGGGGACATTGTAGGGATGTCATGGGGACATGGCGGGCACATTGTGGGACATTGTGGGGACAGGGATGGGGACATCGTGGGGACATCGTGGGGACATTGGAGGGATGTCATGGGGACATGGCGGGCACATTGTGGGACATTGTGGGACATCGTGGGGACACGGTGGGGACATCGTGGGGACATTGGAGGGATGTCATGGGGACATGGCGGGCACATTGTGGGACACGGTGGGGACATCGTGGGGACATTGTAGGGATGTCATGGGGACATGGCGGGCACATTGTGGGACATTGTGGGGACAGGGATGGGGACACGGTGGGGACATCATGGGGACATTGTAGGGATGTCATGGGGACATGGCGGGCACATTGTGGGGACATTGTGGGGACACGGTGGGGACATCGTGGGGACATTGTAGGGATGTCATGGGGACATTGCGGGCACATTGTGGGGACATTGTGGGGACACGGTGGGGACATCGTGGGGACATTGTAGGGATGTCATGGGGACATTGCGGGCACATTGTGGGGACATTGTGGGGACACGGTGGGGACATCGTGGGGACATTGTAGGGATGTCATGGGGACATGGCGGGCACATTGTGGGACATCGTGGGGACATTGTGGGGACACGGTGGGGACATCATGGGGACATCGTAGGGATGTCATGGGGACATGGCGGGCACATTGTGGGGCATTGTGGGGACACGGTGGGGACACGATGGGGATATCGTGGGGACATTGTAGTGATGTCATGGGGACATGGCGGGCACATTGTGGGATATTGTGGGGACATCGTGGGGACAGGGATGGGGACACGGTGGGGACATTGTAGGGATGTCATGGGGACATGGCGGGCACATTGTGGGGACATTGTGGGGACACGGTGGGGACATCGTGGGGACATTGTAGGGATGTCATGGGGACATGGCGGGCACATTGTGGGACATCGTGGGGACATTGTGGGGACACGGTGGGGACATCATGGGGACATCGTAGGGATGTCATGGGGACATGGCGGGCACATTGTGGGGCATTGTGGGGACATCGTGGGGACACGATGGGGACATCACGGGGACAGCAGTGGGATCATTGTGGGGACATCAGGGGGACATTGTGGGGATACGCTGGGGACATTGTGGGGACATGGGGACATCGTGGGGACATGGTGGGGACATCGTGGGGACATTGTAGGGATGTCATGGGGACATGGCGGGCACATTGTGGGGCATTGTGGGGACATCGTGGGGACACGATGGGGACATCACGGGGACAGCAGTGGGATCATTGTGGGGACATCAGGGGGACATTGTGGGGATACGCTGGGGACATTGTGGGGACATGGGGACATTGTGGGGACATGGTGGGGACATCGTGGGGACATGGTGGGGACATCACGGGGACAGGGGTGGTGGCCAGGACAGCTGTCACCTGTGGGGACATTGTGGGGACATTGAGGTGACATTGTGGGGATGTAAAGGGGACATCGTGGGGACATTGTGGGGACATCGTGGGGACATCACAGGGACATTGTGGGGACATCATGGGGATGGGGCGGTGGCCGGGCCTGTCACCTGTGGGGACACTGAGGGGACATCACAGGGACATTGAGGGGACATTGTGGGGATGTCATGGGGACATTGTAGGGACATTGGGGGACATCGTTGGGACGTGGTGGGGACAGGGATGGGGACACCATGGGGACAATGTGGGACACCATACGACATGGTGGGGACATTGTGAGGACATCAGGGGGACATCAGGGGACGTTGTGGGGACAGGGGTGGTGGCCAGGCCATCTGTCACCCGTGGGGACATCACGGGGACATTGGGGGGACGTGGCGGAGACATCAAGGGGACATTGTAGGGACATCATGGGGACATCATGGGAACACGGTGGGGACATCAGGGGGAGACATGGCAGGGACATCGTGGGGACATCGTTGGGGACATCATGGGGACATCATGGGGACATCATAGGGATATTACGGGGACATCATGGGGATGTCATGGGGACATTACGGGGACATCATGGGGACATCATGGGGACATCATGGGGACATTATGGGGATGTCATGGGGACATCATTGGGGACATTATGGGGACATCATGGGGACATCATAGGGATATTACGGGGACATCATGGGGACATCATGGGGACGTCATGGGGACATCATGGGGACATCATGGGGATGTCATGGGGACATCATGGGGACATCATGGGAACACGGTGGGGACATCAGGGGGAGACATGGCAGGGACATCGTGGGGACATCGTTGGGGACATAGGGACATCATGGGGATGTCATGGGGACATCATGGGGACATCGTTGGGGACATTATGGGGACATTATAGGGACGTCATGGGGACATCATGGGGACGTCATGGGGACATTGTGGGGACATCATGGGGACATCATGGGGATGTCATGGGGACGTCATGGGGACATCATGGGGACATCGTGGGGACATCATGGGGACATCATGGGGATGTCATGGGGACATCATGGGGACATCATGGGGACATCATGGGGACATCGTGGGGATGTCATGGGGACGTTGTGGGGCCCGGGGTCATGGGTGGCAAAGGTGACATGGCACAGGTGACACAGGTGACACTGTCCCCCCCTGTTCCTGCTGTCCCCACTCCTCCCTGTCCCTGGTGTCCTCAGGGTGTCCCCAATGTCCCCAGGGTGTCCCCAGTGTCCCCAATGTGTCCCCAATGTCCCCAATTTCGCCAGAGTGTCCCCAATGTCCCCAGGGTGTCGTCAGGGTATCCCCGAGGTGTCCCCAATGTCCCCAATGTGTCCCCAATGTCCCCAAGGTGTCCCTAATGTCCCCGACACCCCCAATGTGTCCCCAATGTCCCCAGGATGTCCCCAATGTCCCCAAGGTGTCCCCAATGTCCCCAAGGTGTCCCTAATGTCCCCAGGGTATCCCCAATGTCCCCAATGTCCCCAAGGTGTCCCCAATGTCCCCAATGTCCCCAAGGTGTCCCCATGGTGTCCCCAATGTCCCCAGTGTCCCCAACATCCGCAAGGTGTCCCCAATGTCCCCAATGTCCCCAGGGTGTCCCCAATGTCTCCAATGTGTCCCCAATGTCCCCAGGGTGTCCCCAATGTCCCCAACCTGTCTGGCGGCGATGGCGCAGCCCAGGCTGGTGACGCAGAGCAGGGCGTGTGACACCACGGCCACCCCGGCGTGTGACACCACGGCCACCCCGGCGTCCCCCATGGCGCCGGGGACACCTCGGGGACCTGCGGGGACAACGGGGGACACTGAGGGCACGGCGTCCCCTCCCCCGCTGCCACCTCCCCTGGCCCCAAGGTGTCCCCAAGGTGTCCCCAATGTCCCCAAGCCCACCCAGTGTCCCCTCCCAGTGTCCCCAAGGTGTCCCCAATGTCCCCAAGCCCACCCAGTGTCCCCAAGGTGTCCCCAATGTCCCCAAACCCCCTTGGTGTCCCCAACCCCCCCCAATGTCCCCAAACCCCCCCAGATGTCCCCAAGCCCCCCCTTGGTGTCCCCAAACCTCTTCGGTGTCCCCGTGTCCCCCCCTAGATGTCCCCAAGCCCCCTCGGTGTCCCCCTGTCCCGGTGTCCCCAAGCTCCCCCCCGTGTCCCCATGTCCCCACCCAGTACCGGTGTCTCCGCTGCCCCCATGTCCCCCAATGTCCCCAAACCCCCCTCTACTGTCCCCAAATCCCCCTCTGATGTCCCCAACCCTCCCAGGTGTCCCCCTGTCCCCTCCCCTGTCCCGGTGTCCCCAAACCCCCCCCAGTGTCCCCAAGCACCCCCCAGGTACCCTCAGTCCCCCTCTGTCCCTCTGTCCCCTCTCCTGTCACCCCTGTCCCGGCGTCCCCATGTCCCCTCCCCTGTCCCCAATCCCCCCCCCCCCCCGAGTGTCCCCAAGATCCCCCCCCAGATGTCCCCAACCCCTCCAATGTCCCCAAGCACCCCCAGTGTCCCCCCGGTGTGCCGGTGTCCCCTCCTGTCCCCCTGTCCCCTCCCCTGTCCTGCTGTCCCGGTGTCCCCAAGCACCCCCAATGTCCCACCCGGTGTGCCGGTGTCCCCTCCTGTCCCCTCCCCTGTCCCGCTGTCCCCACGTCCCTCCCCTATCCCGATGGCTCCCGGTGTCCCCAAGCCCCCCCAATGTCCCCAATCCCCCCTGTCTTGGTGTCCCCCCCATCCCGGTGTCCCAAGCCCCCCCAGATGTCCCCAAGCCCCCCCAGATGTCCCCAATCCCCCCTGTCCTGGTGTCCCCCCGTCCCGATGTCCCCAATTCCCCCCAATGTCCCTCCCCTGTCCCGCTGTCCCCAAGCACCCCCCGTCCCCTCCTCTGTCCCGCTGTCCCCAAGACCCCCGAGTGTCCCCAAACCCCCCAATGTCCCCAAGCCCCCCCAATGTCCCCAAGACCCCCGAGTGTCCCTAAACCCCCCCATTGTCCCCAATGTCCCGCCATTGTCCCCAAGCCCCCCCAATGTCCCCCTGTCCCCCCTCTGTCCCCGTGTCCCCCCCCCCGGTACCGCCACTTCCGGCAGCAGCCGCGAGCCCGGAGCGCGCGCGGGGCCGGGGGCGGGGCCCAGCGCGCTGATTGGCGGGGGACTCTGTTGGGCGGGGCTAACTGGCCATATATGGGGATCCCGCCGCGGTGGGCGGGGCTAAGGGCGGTGAGAGCGCCGGGATGGGCGTGGCTTGATGTGGGCGGGGCTAATTAGGGTAAATAAGGCTGGGGATTGGCTGGGTAATGAAGTGGGCGGGGCTAATCAGGGTAATTAGGGCTGGGGAGGGGGCATTGGGTATAGATTGATGTGGGCGGAGCTAACTAGGGTAATTAGGGCTGGGGATGGGATACTGAGTGCAGATTGATGTGGGCGGGGCTAATTAGGGTAATTAGGGTAATTAGGGATGGATACTGGGTGTGGTTATGGATGGGCGGGGCTAATTATGGTAATTAGGGCTGGGATGGGTATTGGGTGTGGCTGTGGGTGGGCGGGGCTAATTGGGGGCATGTCCAGGTGTGGAGCCCTAATCCCAAATCCAATCCCATCGATCCAAATTTCAAATACCAAAAGCGCAATCCCAAATCCCAAATCCCAAATCCAAACCCCACATCCCAAACCCCAAATCCCAAACCCCAAATCCCAAATCCCAAACCCCACATCCCAAACCCCAAATCCCTCCCCAGTTTCCTTCCCCTCCCCTGGAGCACATCCCCAACCCCAAATCCAAATCCCATCCCATGGATCCCATTCCCAAATCCCAAAGCCCCGAATCCACAGTCCCAACCCCACCCCTTATCACAAATCCCCAGTCCTAAATCCCAAACCCCAAATCCCCCATCCCAAAATCCCAAACCCCAATCCCAACTCTGTAATCCCAATCCCAAACCCTAAACCCCAAATCCAATCCCGTGAATCCTAAATTTCAAATCCTGAATCCCCAAACCCCACCCCAAACTCCCAAATACCCAAAACCCCAAATCCCAAAATCCCAAAGTCCCCAATCCCAATTCCGCAATCCCCAAACTCAATCCTAAATCCAAATCCCAAAATCCCAAATTCCCAAAATCCCAAATTCCCAAAATCCCAACCCCCAAACCCCTCCCCATCCCCCACCCCTGCCCAGGTCCCTTCCCCTCCCCGGGATAAACCCCAAACCCCAAACCCCATAAACCCCAAACCCCAAACCCCAAACCCTCCATCACAAAACCCCAAAACCCCAAATCCACATCCCTATTCCCCAATCCCAAAACCCCAATCCCAGTCCCAAAATCCCAAAATCCCAAACCCCAAAATCCCCAAACCCCAAATCCAAACGCCTCCCACGCCCGCCCCTGCCCAGGTCCCGTCCCCTCCCCTGGGATAAACCCCAAATCCCAAACCCAAATCACAAATCCCAACCCCAAACCCAAAATCCCAAAATCCCAAACCCCAATCCCCAATCCCAAATCTCAGTCCCCAATCCCAAAATCCCAAATCCCAAACCCCAAATCTCGGAATCCCAAATCTCAATTTCCAATCCCAAACCCCAAATCCCAAACCCAAATCTCAATCCCAAACCCCAAATCCCAATCCCAAATTACCAAATTCCCAAAATCCCAAATCCCAAAATCCCAAATCCCAAACCCCAAATCCCAATCCCAAACCCTGAACTCCAACCCCCAATCTCAATCCTAAATCCCAAAATCCCAAATCCTAAAATCCCAAACCCCAAATCCTCCATCCAAATCCCCAATCCCAATCCCAACTCTCCAATCCCAAAATCTTCCATCCCAAATCCCAAAATCCCAAAATCCCAAATTCCCAAAATCCCAACCCCCAGACCCCTCCCCATCCCCCTCCCCGCTCAGGTCCTTTCCCCTCCCCCGGCATAAATCCCAAACCCCAAATTCCCAAAATCCCCAATCCCAAATGCCAAACCCCAATCCCAAACCCTGAACCCCAATCCCCAATCTCAATCCTAAATCCCCCAAACCAAAATCCCAAACCCCAAATAACAAACCCCAAAACCCAAACCCCAAACCCCCAATCCGAAGTCCCAAAATCCCAAATCTCAGTCCCAAACCCCAATCCCCAATCTCAATCCTAAATCCAGATCCCAAATCCAAATCCTAAATCCCTGAAATCCCAAAATCCCAAACCCCAACCCCAAACTTCAAATCCCCAGTCCCAATAATCCCAAATCCCGAAATCCCGAAATCCCATAATCCCAAAATCCCAAATCCTCCATCCAAATCCCAATCTCAAATTCCCAAACCCCAATCTCAATCCCAAATCCCAAAATCCCAAATTCCCACAACCCCAGACCCCTCCCCACGCCCGTCCCTGCCCAGGTCCCATCCCCTCCCCCGGGATAAATCCCAAACCCCAAATCCCCAAATCCATTCCACAATCCCCAATCCCAAATCCCCAATCCTCAATCCCCAACCCCCAATCCAAATCCCAAAATCCTGAAATCCCCAAATCCTAAATCCCGAAATCCCAAAATCCCAAAATCCCTGATCCCAGACCCCGCCCCCGTTCAAGTCCCGTCCCCTCCCCTGGGATAAACCCCAAACCCCAAAACTCCCAATCCCAAATCCCCAATCCCAATCCCAACTCTCCAATCCCCAAATCCTCCATCCCAAATCCCAAATTCCCAAATCCCAAATCCCCCAATTCCCAAACCCCAATCCCAAATCCTCCATCCAAATCCGCAATCCCAACCAAATTCTGCAATCCCAAAATCCTCCATCCCAAATCCCGAAATCCCAAATTTCCGAAATCCCAAAAGCCAAACCCCTCCCCACGCCCGCCCCTCAGCCAGGCCCCTTCCCTCTCCCGGGATAAATCCCAAATTCCCAACTCTTCAATCCCAAATTCCCAAATCCCAAAATCCCAAATCCCCCAATTCCCCAAACCCCAATCCAAATCCTCCATCCAAATCCGCAATCCCAACCAAAACTCTGCAATCCCAAAATCCTCCATCCCAAATCCCGAAATCCCAAAATCCAAAACCCAGACCCCTCCCCACGCCCGCCCCCGGCCGGGTCCCGTCCCCTCGCCCGGGATAAACCCCAAACCCCAAACCCCCAATCCCAATTCCCCAAACCCCAATCCCAAATCCCAATCTCAATCCCAGTCCCCAAACCCCAAAATCCCCAATCCCAATTTCCAATCCGCAATCTCAGTCCTAAATCCAAATTCCGAAATCCCCAAATCGCCAACCCCCAAACCCCTCCCCATTCCCAGCCCGCCCCCGTTCAGGCCCCGTCCCTCCCCCGGGATAAATCCCAAACCCCAAAACTCCACATCCCAAAACCCCAAATCCCCAAACCGCAAATCCCAAAACCGCAAATCCCAAAACCCCAAAATCCCAAATTCCCAAATTCCCCAAATCCCAAATTCCCAACCCCCAGACCCCTCCCCACGCCCGCCCCCGTTCAGGTCCCGTCCCCTCCCCCGGGATAAACCCCAAACCCCAAACCCCAAATCCCAGATTCCAAAATCCCAAATCCCAAACCCAAAACACCAAAATCCCAAAATCCCAAATCCCAAAATCCCGAAATCCCAAATCCCCAGCCCCAGACCCCTCCCCACGCCCGCCCCCGGCCGGGTCCTGTCCCCTCCCCCGGATAAACCCCAAACCCCAAATCTCAAATTCCCAATCCCAAATTCCCAAATCCCAAACCCCAAAATCCCCAATCCCAATTTCCCAATCCCCAATCTCAATCCTTAATCTAAATCACGAAACCCCAAAATCCCAAATCCCCAACCCCCAGACCCCTCCCCACGCCCGCCCCCGGCCGGGTCCCGTCCCCTCCCCCGGGATAAATCCCGACCCCCAAATTCCAAAATCCCAAATCCCCATACCCAAAATCCCAATAATCCCAAATTCCCAAATTCCCGAAATCCCAAACCCCCAGCCCCCAGACCCCTCCCCACGCCCGCCCCCGGCCGGGTCCCGTCCCCTCCCCCGGGATAAATCCCGACCCCCAAATCCCCAGATCCCCAAACCCCAAATCCTAAACCCCAAAATCCCCAATCCCAATTTCCCAATCCCTAATCTCAATCCTAAATCCAATTCCCAAATCCCCAAAATCCCGAAATCCCAAACCCCCAGCCCCCAGACCCCTCCCCACGCCCGCCCCCGTTCAGGTCCCGTCCCCTCCCCCGGGATAAGTCCCGACCCTTCCCCTCCCGCGCCGCCCCCGCGATGCCGCCGCCGCCGCCGCCGCTCCCCGGAGCGCCCGAGCCGGCCCGGGACGGCTCCCGCGACCCCTTCCGGAGCTCCGGGGGGTCCCGCGGGGACTCTCGGGGCGGCTCCCGGGGGGGCTCCCGCAGCTCCCCGGGATCCCCGGGGCGCCCCAGCGCTACCGGCGCCACCCCAAGCCCCCGTACTCGTACCTGGCGCTCATCGCCCTCGTCATCCGCGCCGCCCCCGGCCGCCGCCTCAAGCTCGCCCAGGTACCGGACGGGAGCACCGGGAGAGCCCCGGGAGCCTCTCGGGGATCCCCATCCATCCTCGGGGCTTTCTCGGGGTTCCCCATCCATCCCTGGGAGCCCCGAATTGGGATCCTCATCCGTCCCCGGGAGCCCCGAATTGGGATCCTCATCCCTGGGACCCTTTCAGGATTCCCTCCCGATCCAGCCCCGGGAGCACCGGGAGAGCCCCGGGAGCCTCTCGGGGATCCCCATCCATCCTCGGGGCTTTCTCGGGGTTCCCCATCCATCCCTGGGAGCCCCGAATTGGGATCCTCATCCGTCCCCGGGAGCCCCGAATTGGGATCCTCATCCATCCCCGGGAGCCCCAAATTGGGATCCTCATCCCTGGAGCCTTTCGGGATTCCTGATCCAGCCCCGGGACCCTCTCGGGGCTTCTGATCCACCCCGGGAGCACCGGGAGAGCCCCGGGAGGTTCTCGGGATTCCCGATCCAGCCCCGGGACCCCATTCCAGGACTTCAATTTCCATCCCGGAATTCCCAAACTCCCGAGATCCCAAAATTCCCCCCCAAAAAACCCCAAATTCCAAAACCCCACGCCCCAAATCCCTTCTACAAAACCCAAAAAAACCCTCAAAAAACTTCAAAAACCCCCAAATTTCAAAACCCCCAGACTCAAATCCCTCCAAAAAACCCAAAAAATCCCCAAAACCCCCCCAAAAAACCCCAAAAATCCCAAACTCCAAAACCTCCAGACCCAAATCCCTCCAAGAACTCCCCCCCAAAAAAAACCCCAAAACCAAAACCCCAAAAAATCCCAAACCTCGATGCCCTCCTCGACCTCAAATCACCCCCGCCCCCAAAATCCCAGATTGGAAAAAGCTGGAAGCCAAAAGGAGCCCAAGCGACAGAATAAAAAATCTGAAAATTTAAAAAAACCCCACAAATATCCTTTAAAAAATCCCCCAAAAATCTAAAAAAAAAAAAAATAAATCACCAAAAAACCCACCAAAAACCTCTGCAAACACTCAAAAAAAAAAGCCCCCAAAAAAATCCCCCCCAAAACCCCAAAAATTCCAAAAACTTCCTCAAAAAACCTCCAAAAATCCCCCCAAAATCCCTTAGAAATCCCCCAAAAATCCCACAAAAGTTCCCCCAAAATCCCCACAAACATCCTCAAAAAATCCCAAAAAATCCACAAAAATTTTTTTTAAATTCCCTAAAATTAAAAAAAAAAACCTCGAAAATCCCCAAAAACCTCCAAAAAATTCCCCCCAAAAAACCCGTTAGAAATTCACAAAAAAAAAGGAAAAAAAAATCTCGTTTTTAAAAATCCCCAACCCCCCTCAAAAAATCCCCCAAAAAACCTGAAAAAATCCCAAAATTTCCCCAAAATCTCCAAAATAATCCCAAAAAATTGCCAGATGTGCCCCAATATCCCCCCAAAATGCCCCAAAAATTCCCCAAAAAACCCCTAAACCCCCTCCAAAAAGCCAAAAAAATTCCAGAAATCCCCCCCAAAAAACGTCAAAAAATCCCAAAGCCCCTCCCAAAATCCCCAAAAAATCCCTGAAGAAATTCCCCCAAAAACCCCAAAATCTCCCCAAAAATCTCCCAAAATCCCCAAAAAATCCCCAAATCCCTTCCGAAATCTCCCCAAAAATCCAATAAATCCCCAAAAAACTGCAAAAAATCCCAAAAATCCACAAAACCCCTTGAAAGTGCCCCAAGAATCTCTAATAAATCCCAAATTCTCCCCAAAAAAATCCTCAAAAAATGCCCCAGAAAAGCCCAAAAATCCCCTCAAAAAAGCCAAACCTCCAGAAAAACCCCCAAAAATCCCTAAAAAATAAAAAAATCCCCCCAAAATCCTAAAAATCCCCCCAACCCCCAAAAATCCCTAAAAAAACCCCAAAAATTTTAAAAAATCCCAAAAAGTCCCCCCGCAAAAAATCCCAATAAACGCCTTTAAACCCCCCAAAAATCCTAAAAAATTCCTGAAAAATCCCCCAAAAATACAAAAGATTCCCCCAAAATGACAAAAAAACCCCTAAAAAAAGTCTAAAAACCCCTCCAAATTTCCCCCCAAAAAAATCCCATTAAACCCCCCCCAAAAATCCCTAAAAAATCCCAATGAACCCCTGTAAATCCCCACAAAAATCCTAAAAATAATCCTGAAAAATCCCCGAAAAATTTAAAAACCCCCCCAAAATTACAAAAAATCCCCCAAAAATTCCCAATAAACCCCCAAAATACCCCCAAAAATTCCCTTAAAAATCCCAAAAAATCCCTCAAAAATCCCAATAAACCCCCTTAAAAACCCCCCAAAATCCCCTAAAAAATCCCCAAAAAATCCCTTAAAATCCCTAAAAAAATCACAAAACCCTTAAAAAACCCCTAAAAATTCCCAATAAATCCGCAAAAAAATCCCTTAAAAAATAAAAAAAAAATCCCCCAAAATCCCAATAAACTGCCTTAAAAATCCCCTAAAAAATCCCCCCAAAATCACCAAAAATCCCAAAAAAACCCCCTTAAAATCCCTTAAAAAATCCCCAAAATTCCTAAAAAAATCCCAATAAACCCCCTTAAAACGCCTCCAAAAAATCCCAAAAAACCCTTAAAATCCCTAAAAGAAAAAACAAAAAAACCCCTAAAAAAACCCTAAAATTCCCAAAACCCCCCAAAAAATCCCCCAAAAAATCCCCAAAAATTTCCCAAAAAAACCCCAATAAACCCCCTAAAAATCCCCAAAGAATCTTCAAAAAATCCCCAAACAATCCCTAAAAAATCCCTAAAAATTCCCAAAAATCCCTAAGAAATCCCTAAGAAATTCCCAAAAAATTCCTTAAAAATCCCCCAAAAAAGCCCCCCAAAAGTCCCTTAAAATTCAAAAAAAATCCCCCAAAAAATCCCCAAAAAATCCGCAAAAAATCCCTTAAAAATCTACAAAAAATCCCCAAAAATCCTAAAAATCCCCCCAAAAAATCCCTTAAAAATCCTTTAAAAATCCCTAAAAAAACCCAAAAAAATCCCTAAAAATCCCTTGAAATCCCAAAAAAATCCCTAAAAAATCCTAAAAACATCCCAATAAAGCCCCTTAACTCCCCCCAAAAATTCTCCAAAAAACCCCTTAAAAATCCCAAAAAACCTCTAAAAAACCCCGAAAAATTCCCAATAAACCCCCCAAAAATTCCTTTAAAAAATCCCCAAAAAACCCAAAAAATCCCTTTAAAAATCCCCCAAAATTACAAAAAATCCCCCCAAAATCCCGCCAAAATCCCAATAAACCGCCTAAAAATCGCCCAAAAATCCCAATAAACCCCCTAAAAAATCCCCAAAGAATCCCTTAAAAAATCCCCCAAAAATCCCTAAATAAACCCCTAAAAAATCCCAAAGAATCCTCAAAAAATCCCAATAAACCCCCTAAAAAATCCCAAAAATCCCTAAAAAATCCCCCAAAAATCCCAATAAACCCCTAAAAAATCCCCAACGAACCCCTAAAAAAATGCCCCAAAAATCCCCCCAAAAATCAAAATAATCCCCCCAAAATTACAAAAAAAAAGCCCCAAAAATGCCCCAAAAATGCCCCGAAACTCCCTAAAAATCCCCCAAAAATCCCCAAATCCCCAAAGGCCGAAGCCCCCGCGCTGCCCCTCCCCCACCCCGGCGCTGTCGCTGTCGCCGCTGTCGCGACAGGAGGGACAAAGGCGGCGCCGCGGGGTCTGGCGGGGCCTTTGGCACCTTCGGCGCCTTCGGCAGCGACTTTGTCCCCAAAGCTGTCGCCGATGTCGCCGCCGATGTCGCCGCCGATGTCGCCGCCGATGTCGCGTCCCCTCCCCCACTTTGGCCCCAGGGGTGGCGGATGGGGGAGGGGCGGCAATTTGGGATTTTTGGGGGATTTTTAAGGGATTTTTGGGGACTTTTAAGGGATTTTGGGGGGGATTTTTTGAGGAGTTTTTGGGTTTTTTTGGGGATTTTTTAGAGATTTTTGGGGGATTTTTTGGGGGGATGTTTTAGGGAGTTTTTGGGGATTTTTAAGGGATTTTTTTATTTTTAAGGGATTTTTTGGGGATTTTTAAGGGATTTTTTGGGATTTTTTTTGGATTTTTAAGGGATTTTTGGGGGGGTTTTAGGGATTTTTGGGGATTTTTAAGGGATTTTTTGGGGGATTTTTTAGGGATTTTTGGGGATTTTTAAGGGAATTTTTGGGATTTTTTGGGGATTTTTTGGGGATTTTTTAGGGAGTTTTTGGGGATTTTTAAGGGATTTTTTGGGATTTTTAAGGGATTTTTGGGGGGGTTTTAGGGATTTTTGGGGATTTTTAAGGGATTTTTTGGGGGATTTTTTGGGGGATTTTTTAGGGATTTTTTGGAGATTTTTAAGGGAATTTTTGGGATTTTTAAGGGATTTTTGGGGATTTTTAAGGGATTTTTGGGGGATTTTTAGAGATTTTTGGGGGATTTTTTAGGGAGTTTTTGGGGATTTTTAAGGGATTTTTTGGGGATTTTTTAGGGAGTTTTTGGGGATTTTTAAGGGATTTTAAGGGATTTTTTGGGGATTTTTGGGGGGTTTTAGGGATTTTTGGGATTTTTAAGGGATTTTTGGGGATTTTTTGGGGGATTTTTTAGGGAGTTTTTGGGATTTTTAAGGGATTTTTTGGGATTTTTTAGAGATTTTTGGGGGATTTTTTGGGGATTTTTAAGGGATTTTTGGGGGATTTTAAGGGATTTTTTTTGATTTTAAGGGATTTTTTGGGATTTTTGGGATTTTTAAGGGATTTTTGGGGGGTTTTTAGGGATTTTTGGGGATTTTTTGGGGATTTTAAAGGGATTTTTGGGGGTTTTTTGGGGATTTTTAAGGGATTTTTTGGGGAGTTTTGGGAGATTTTTGGGGGGATTTTTTAGGGAGATTTGGGGTTTTTTTGGGGATTTTTTGGGGATTTTTGGGGAGTTTTGGGGTTTTTTTTGGGGATTTTTTGGGGAGTTTTGGGGAGTTTTGGGGGTTTTTTTGGGATTTTTGGGGGATTTCTTAGGGAGTTTTGGGGGTTTTTTTGGGGATTTTTAGGGGATTTTTTGGGTTTTTTGGGGAATTTTTTGGGGGATTTGGGGGGAATTTTTGCGAAATATTGATGGATTTTTGGGGATTTTTGTGAGATTTTCTGGGGATTTCTTGGGGTTTTTTGGAGAATTTTTTGGGATTTTTGGGGGAATTTTTGGGCATTTTTAGGGAATTTTTTTGGATTTTTTGGGGATTATTTGGGGATTTTTGGGGGGATGTTTTGGGGGGATTTTGTCGGGGTTTTGTGACCCCAAAATTACCGGGGTCACCCCAATATTTTGCTCCCCGGACCCTGCAGCAGCTACTCAGTCTGTGCCCGTTTTTTAGGGGGTACCAGGGCTGGGATTGGGGATTTTTGGGGGATTTTTGGGGGATTTTTGGGGATTTTTGGGGGATTTTTTGGGGTTTTGGGATTTAAAAGACCCCAAAATTACCGGGGTCACCCCAATATTTTGCTCCCCAGACCCTGCAGCAGCTGCGGAGTTTGTTCCCGTTTTTCGGGGGCGGCTACCAGGGCTGGGATTGGGGATTTTTGGGGGGATTTTTGGGGGGATTTTTGGGGGATTTTCGGGGGGACTTTTTGGGGGTTTTTAGGAATTTGGAAACCCCAAAATTACCGGGGTCACCCCAATATTTTGGAATGTCCCCAGACCCTGCAGCAGCTGCGGAGTTTGTTCCCATTTTTCGGGGGTACCAGGGCTGGGATTGGGGATTTTTGGGGGATTTTTGGGGGATTTTCGGGGGGACTTTTTGGGGGTTTTTAGGAATTTGGAAACCCCAAAATTACCGGGGTCACCCCAATATTTTGGAATGTCCCCAGACCCTGCAGCAGCTGCGGAGTTTGTTCCCGTTTTTCGGGGGGTACCAGGGCTGGGATTGGGATTTTTGGGGGGATTTTTGGGGGATTTTTGGGTGATTTTTGGGGGGATTTTTTGGGGTTTTTAGGAATTTGGAAACCCCAAAATTACCGGGGTCACCCCGATATTTTGCTCCCCAGACCCTGCAGCAGCTGCGGAGTTTGTTCCCATTTTTCGGGGGCGGCTACCAGGGCTGGGATTGGGGATTTTTGGGGGGATTTTTTTGGGATTTTCGGGGGGATTTTTTGGGGTTTTGGGATTTAAAAGACCCCAAAATTACCGGGGTCACCCCGATATTTTGCTCCCCAGATCCTGCAGCAGCTGCGGAGTTTGTTCCCATTTTTCGGGGGCGGCTACCAGGGCTGGAAGGATTCCGTGCGCCACAACCTCTCCTCCAACCCCTGCTTCGCCAAGGTCTGCGAATTTGGGGGTTTTGGGGGTTTTTGGGGGTTTTTGGGGTTTTTATGGGGGTTTTGGGGGGTTTTGGGGGTTTTGGGGGGGTTGGGGTGAGAAAGGGGGGATTTGGGGTTGTAATTTGGATTTGGGGTCACAATTTGGGGGTTTGAGGATTTGTGGGATTTCGGGGATTTTTTGGGGGTCCCATTCTTGTGGGGTTTTGGGGTCACATTTAGGGGATTTTGGGGTCCTGATTTGGGGATTTTGGGGTTCCAATTTGAGGGTTTAGGGGTTCTGATTTTGGGTTTTGGGGTCGTAATTTGGGGATTTTGGGGTCTTATTTATGGGATTTTTGGGACTGCAATTTGGGCGTTTTGGGGTTCATATTTGGGGGATTTTGGGGTCCTGTTCTTGTGGGGTTTGGGGTCACAATTTGGGGATTTTGGGGTTCTGATTTGGGGACTTTGGGTCACATTTAGGGGATTTTTTGGGTCGTGATTTGGGGATTTTGGGGTCTTGATTTTGGGGTCCCAATTTGGGGGTTTTGGGGTCCCAATTTGGGGATTTTGGGGTCCCAATTTGGGGGTTTTGGGGTCACAATTTGGGGTTTTGGGGTCTGAATTTGGGGGATTTTGGGGTCCTGATTTGGGGGTTTTGGGGTCTGAATTTGAGGATTTTGGGGTCCTGATTTGGGGGTTTTGGGGCCCCATTCTTGTGGGGTTTTGGGTCACATTTAGGGGATTTTTGGGGTCCCATTTGGGGTTCATATTTGGAGGATTTTGGGGTCCCCGTTTGGGGTTTTGGGGTTGCAATTTGGGGGATTTTGGGGTCACAGTTTGGGGGATTTGGGGTTTGAGGATTTGTGGGATTTCGGGGATTTTTTGGGGGTCCCATTCTTGTGGGGTTTTGGGGTCACATTTAGGGGATTTTGGGGTTCTGATTTGGGGATTTTGGGGTTCCAATTTGAGGGTTTAGGGGTTCTGATTTGGGGGTTTTGGGGTCGTAATTTGGGGATTTTGGGGTCTTATTTATGGGATTTTTGGGACTGCAATTTGGGCGTTTTGGGGTCATATTTAGGGGATTTTTGGGGTCCCATTTAGGGGATTTTTGGGGTCTCAATTTGGATGTTTTGGGGTCCCAATTTGGGGTTTTGGGGTCCCAATTAGGGATTTTGGGTTTCCAGTTTGGGGTTTTTCGGGTCCTGATTTTGGGGTTTTTGGGGTCACATTTAGGGGAATTTTGGGGTCACATTCTTGTGGGGTTTCGGGTCCCGTTCCTGGGAATTTTGGGGTCACATTTAGGGGATTTTGGGGTCTCATTTTGGTTGAGTTTGGGGTCTGAATTTGGGGATTTTGGGGTCACATTTGGGGGATTTTTGGGGTCCTGATTTGGGGGTGTTGAGGTCCCATTTAGGGGATTTTGGGGTCCCATTCCTGAGGATTTTGAGGTGGTGATTTGGGGGATTTTGAGGTCACATTTAGGGATTTTTGAGGTCCCAGTTTGGGGTTTTGGGGTTCTGATTGAGGATTTTGGGGTCTGAATGGGGGGATTTTGGGTCCAATTTAGGGGATTTTTGGGTCTGAATTTGGGGGATTTTGGGGTCCCGATTTGGGGGATTTTGGGGTCCCGATTTGGGGGTCTTTGGGGTCTCAGTTGGGGGTTGTGGGGTTCTGATTTGAGGATTTTGGGGTTCTGATTTGAGGATTTTGGGGTCCAATTTAGGGGATTTTTTGGGTTTTGATTTGAAAATTTTGAGGTCAGAACTTGGGGGATTTTGGGGTCCCATTTTAGGAGGTTTTAGGGTCTCAGTTTGGGGGTTTTGGGTCACGTTGTGGGGTTTTAGGGTCACATTTAGGGATTTTGGGGTCCCATTCCTAGGGATTTTGGGGTTGTGATTTGGGGGTTTTGGGGTCACATTTAGGGGATTTTTGGGTTTTGATTTGGGGGTTTTGGGGTTCTGAT